>NC_092636.1:49454059-49704059 GCF_039555335.1 Amphiura filiformis | reverse complement strand
TTGGAGGCTCCAGCAGTTTTTGCTTCAAAGTTTCAAATGCTTCAATGCATTTTGCATCCCAACGAAAAGGAATATTCTTTCTGGTTAAATGTGTGAGTGGGTCAGCAATTTTACAGAAATCTTTGATATATCTGCGATAATACCCCACAAAACCTAAAAAAGAACGAACTTCAGAAACTTTGGTTGGAGTAGGATAAACCTTAACAATTTGCAGCTTGGCGGGATCTGTAGCTATGCCATCTTTGCTAACGATGTGCCCTAAATACTTGACTTCAGTTTGTCCAAAAGTGCATTTCTTGGGTTGTAACTTTAATCCTGCTTCTCTTAGTCTATCAAATACTTGTTTTAAATGATCTAAATGTTCTTCAAAACTTCTACTAAAGATAATCACATCGTCTAAGTAACAGAATACAAATTTCCAATTTAACCCACGCAATACTTCTTGCATCGCTCGCTGGAAGGTTGCCGGAGCATTATGGAGGCCAAAGGGCATAACATTGAATTCATACAGACCGTCTTGGGTTATAAATGCGGTTTTAGGCTTAGATTGCTCCTCAAGGCCTATTTGCCAGTAGCCAGAGGCTAAGTCCAAAGTTGTAAAATATTTTGGTTCGTTAGACCCCAAACTGTCTAGAGCGTCATGTATATGAGCAATCGGCCAATTCTGACGCGACTCTAAACTATTCAATTTCCTAAAATTGATACAAAAACGCCAAGTATTTGTCCCTGGTTTAGGTATCATGCACACGGGAAAACTCCCCTGGTCTAACATTACATCAACTTGCCTTCGAACTTCTGCTTGAACATGAGGTGCATGTCTATAAGGCCGGGAACGAACTGGGGGACTATCGGTATGAATTTCATGTTTAATTCCTGAATAATTGCCAAGTGGCCCACCATCTACTTGGAAAATGTCAACATAATCTGATATCAACCCTGTAATTTCAGACATTTCATTTTTTGACAAATGATTTTCATTTAGTTTCACTTTAGACATAACTTCTTGCACTTGTGGATTAATAGTATCTTTAGACTCCATATTATTTTTCATTTGATCAATTTTACTACTTTCTTTAGAAGACGTATTTACATTCTTGACCTTTTCACATGTTACCGATGAAAATGGAGTTACAAGTTTTGGAAGAACACGAGAAAATGTACCTAACTTGGTGCGGGGATACAAAGTAATTGGATCATCAGTAGCATTCATAACTAGTAAATGCGCACAATTGTCGATAACACTTGATGTAGTGTTTGCAACTAGAACACCTAGCGCTGTAATGCGTCTTCCACCTTGACAAAGGCCTATAGAATTTACTGGCAATTTATTGGAAAGTTTGGCGCGAACAATTGATTGAGTGTGCGGAGGGATTTCTTGTTTTTCAAGAACACGAATTTGGCTCTTTTTGTTTAGAGTAAGCGTGTTGTCGCACAATTAATCACAGCGCCGTGTTTCCTTAAAAACATGGATCCCAAAATAACAGTCTCAGAAAGATTGTGAGCAACATTCAAAGGTGTGACAAAAATACTACCATCTATTGACAATGGAAGGGTTACAAAACCAGCAATATGCATATCACTACCGTTTGCTGCTCGAGCTAGACTTATACGCGATTGTTCCATTTTGTAAGAACCCATAGGCAAATTTGCAATAAGCCAATCATAATCAATTAAATTTATTGACGCACCAGTATCTACCAGACATTGAACTGATCTGTTTTGAATAGACGCTGAGATGGTATTCCACTCAGATAATTTGATATCGATCTTGCGGTCATGCCTGGAAGATTTTGATTGTCTAGCGATCGTTCTGGACTTTGTGAAGGTGGGCGGACTGAGAGCTCGAGCGAGCGCGCATTTTACACAGCCGTGACGTTAGTCACGGCTGTGTCTTCTTACAGGTTCTTTCTTTCTTTCTATCTTTACACAGCCGTGACGTTAGTCACGGCTGTATCTTTTTCTTACAGGATCTTCTTCTTTCTGTCAACCATTACATTTGCTCTAGCACTCACATGCTTACATCGATTTTGACCTAACTTGGTCACAATGATCAATGACCATGTCACATGAAACTCGCGGGGTCAAAGGTCACGCATGGGTCAAAAAACTAAAAATGCATCTTCTCCTACAACTTACGTAGGGCAGCGATCCCACTTGCACACATGCATTGTTATTACCCAGTGTCTATGTGGTGTACACAGATTTGTGGTCAAAGGTCATTAAGGGGTCACTTCCGGTATAAAACGAAAAACCTTCAAAATTTTTTATTAGCTAAGTAAAACATAGCACAGTAACGGTATGTTCACATATGATCTGCAGTTACCCAATGTATATGTGGTATTTTTTTTATTTGGGGTCAAAGCTCATTAAGGGGTCACTTCCGGTATAAAAAGAAATACCTATAAAATGCATCTTCTTCCACAAATTATGTGGGACAGAGACGCCACTTGCACACATGCATTGTTATTACCCAGTGTATATGGGGTGTACACAGATTTGGGGTCAAAGGTCATTAAGGGGTCACTTCCGGTATAAAACGAAATACCTTCAACATTTTTTTATTAGCTAAGTAAAACATTGGACAGTAATGGTATGTTCACACATGATCTGCAGTCACCCAATGTATATGTGGTATTTTTTTATTTGGGGTCAAATCTCATTAAGGGGTCACTTCCGGTATAAAACGAAATACTTTTAAAATGCATCTTCTTCCATAGATTATGTAGACAGTGACGCCACTTGCACACATGCATTGTTATTACCCAGTGTCTATGGGGTGTACACAGATTTGGGGTCAAAGGTCATTAAGGGGTCACTTCCGGTATAAAACGAAAAACCTTCAAAAATTTTTATTTGCTAAGAAAAACATAGGACAGTAACGGTATGTTCACACATGAATTGTGGTTACCCAGTTTATATGTGGTATTATTTTATTTGGGGTCAAAGGTCATTAAGGGGTCACTCCCGGTATAAAACGAAATACCTTTAAAATGCTTCTTCTTCCACAAATTACGTAGGACAGTGACGCTACTTGCACACATGCATTGTTATAACACAGTGTCTATATGGTGTGCACACATTTGGGGTCAAAGGTCAGTAAGGGGTCACTTCCGGTATAAAACGATATACCTTCAAAATGCGCCTTCTGCCACAAAAATCATAGCAAAGTGATGCCACGTGGACACGTGCATTGACATTAGCCAATGTCTATGGGGTTTTCATATATTTTGAGGTCAAAGGTGATTAAGGGGTCACAACACGGCTGTGTTTGTGGTCTTAGACCACAGCTAAGTCTAGTTCTTTCTTTCTTTCTTTCTTTCTTCTTTCTGTCAACCATTACATTTGCTCTAGCACTCACATGCTTACATCGATTTTGACCTAACTTGGTCACAATGATCATTGACCGTGCCCCACATGTCACATGAAACTTGTGGGGTCAAAGGTCACACAGGGGTCATAGGGGTCAAAAACGTGATTTCAACTAAAAATGCATCTTCTCCCACAACTTAAGTATGACAGCGACGCCACTTGCACACATGAATTGTTATTACCCAGTGTCTATGTGGTGTAATCAGATTTGGGGTCAAAGGTCATTACGGGGTCACTTCCGGTATGAAACGAAATACCTTCAAAAATTTTTATTAGCTAAGAAAAACATAGGAGAGTGGTGGTATGTTCACACATGAATTGTGTTTACCCAATGTATATAGGATATTTTTTTTATTTGGGGTCAAAGGTCATTAAGGGGTCATTTCCGGTATAAAACGAAATACCTTTAAAATGCATCTTCTCCCACAAATTACGTAGGACAGTGATGCCACTTGCACACATGCATTGTTATTACCCAGTGTCTATGGGGTGTACACAGATTTGGGGTCAAAGGTCATTAAGGGTCACTTCCGGTATAAAACGAAATAAATTCAAAATTTTTTATTAGCTATGAAAAACATAGGAGAGTGATGGTATGTTCACATATGAATTGCGTTTATCCAATGTATATATGGTATTTTTTTATTTGGGGTCAAAGGTCATTAAGGGGTCATTTCCGGTATAAAACGAAATACCTTTAAAATGCATCTCCTCCCACACATTACGTAGGACAGTGATGCCACTTGCACACATGCATTGTTATTACCCAGTGTCTATGGGGTGTACACAGATTTGGGGTCAAAGGTCATTAAGGGGTCACTTCCGGTATAAAATGAAATAACTTCTAAAAACTTTATCAGCCAAGAAAATATAGCACAGAAACGGTACATTCACACAAGAATTGATGCAACTCAGTGTATACGTAGTATTTTTATATTTGGGGTAAAAGGCCATTACGGGGTCACTTCCAGTCTGAGACAAAAAAACCCCTTCAAAATGCCCCTTCTGCCAAAAATAACATGGCAAAGTTATGCCACGTGCACACATACATTGACATTAGCCAATGCGGTTTTCATATATTTTGGGGTCAAAGGTCATTAAGGGGTCACAACACGGCTGTGTTCGTGGTCTTAGACCACAGCTAAGTCTAGTTACATCTTTGTTTTACTCTTGATTTACGTTCATGTTGAGAAGAATTTCTATCTTCCCCACTTGCATGTTTCCCAACATATTTCCCTTTAAACTTGGCAAATGGGGATGTTAGTTTAACTGTTTACCGTCTATGCCTTTTCGTGCATAACTATTTCTCCATTTGTGACCTGTATAGCCACAACGGAAACATACAATCGACCTAGTAGGCCTAGAATTTCTACTGGGATTTGGAGTGGTATTTACATTTTTCTCTACATTTTCCAATCTTGAAGAGATATTTGCCACCAAACCAGTAATATTGTCTAAGGCCGAAGTTGTAGGATCAACAGAGGAGACTGACGACTGTTTAGCTTTGTCATTATGTGAAATAAAAGACTCATTTGCATGCTCATTTGCCGTACGCTCAACTGAAATGGCAAGCAGGGGGGTGACACTATAAAATTCACGGCTTTTATTTAGCCACGCAAACCTATGGCAAATTTTGTTGGCTTGCTCTCAACAAAGTGAGGCAAGGTATCGATCGGTTAGGAATAATTCACATCAACTCTTACTCAGCCCATGTGATTGAGGTCACCACATAAAGGTGTCGTAAGTTTAGCGAATCAAACCTGTTGAAGATAGTAAAAAGCGCCCCCAAGCAAGGTCAGACCGGGCGGAAGTGGGTCAACTACTATGATCCCATCAGGCCACAGTGATTTATTTCTGCAAGAAAGTCTTTTAATTTGATAAGGGAATGTCTTGTTGATATAGTAATGTCGAAATTAAGACTAACTATCGATAATACAAAGGAAATATACGACAAGCATAAGATATGAAATACAGTGAGTATTTGAAGTCAAAAAATCATTTGACACTTCACGTGACCTTCCAAAATGGCGCCCGCGGCAATAGTATTGCCATGTGCTTCCTCCCTGTGGAAAAGTATCCCGAAAAATATCAAACTGCACTAATACACTTATTGGTGTAGCCTGCCAGTATGAATTATTGTTGAAAAGTAGAATAGCACCGTAATTATGACATTTAATTGTATACCGCCACTAATAATCCAAAAATCCGATCTTTATTCATCACGTCTATTGGCTCATTTTCTTACATTGAACTATTATAGGCACTTCAACATCGATGATAACCAGCGTACACCACAAGACCCCAGAAAAAAAATCATAGGCTCACGTCAAGCCGTCTGTACACCTGTCTTCAATCATATAATAGATTGAATACAATACCGTGCATACCTGTCTTTTCAAAGAGACTAATCTTACAGGTGCAAGTGATTAGCATTTCTTTGACATCTATGGTTCAATGCATCGGTAGGTCCTACCGCATAAACGTGAGTGCGGGCGATATAGTCAAAATTGTATTCACCTATTGTTACGGTAGTTAATCCGATTTAACGTCACTTTCGCCAGCGTGCGTATTTAAACGTATTCTGTTAGGGAGTAGTCTACATTAAACAATTACAATTTCAAACTTTGTGATTGGCAATATGCCCCATATAGGCCTACCGGTAGGCCTACATTAAAAAAAAGTATTGCATGGGTGACACCCAGGAGCGATTATAGTATTTGTTTCCTAGCTACATCATATTTTGATTGTTTCCGTTTGCCATAATTTAACACGGAATAAAAGCAAAACTCACTGAAAAATAACATTTGCTGAAAAATCAACTAAGTTTAGGGAGTGTTCAGAAATACTTTGGTGGGGGACAATATATTTTTTCGTGTTACACATTTTTAACCCTCCTATCCCTCTTCGTGAACCCAAAACTTTGTTGACCCCCGGTCTCACAAGTTAATGGACCTAAAACTGTTATGACCCCCACCCTCATATTAAGTACAAAACTATTTTGCCCCCCCCCCCCGACCATTGTACATCAAACGATAGAGGAAATAATATTATTAAATAATACTAAAACTTGTATTCATGTCAGTGTTGTGAGTCGGTAAAAATAACGGTTAATTTACATGGTTAAATTAAATTTAATTAAAACTTCAAATAATATAGTTTTTGTTTGTTTATTTTAGATGACAATTACAGTTTCATGCAAAAGAGTTATGCAAATACTTTAAAATGTACGTTCGGCACATAGGCCTGCGCGTCATGGCCTACCCTGCCTGGCAAAGCTAGTCTGGTCGGCATCAGGCGGCGGATGACATGATCGCGCCGGCAACTCGTGAAACCGCCCGGCCGTATGGCATTTTACATATATACTCGGTTAGTTTTGTGGGGTTCATTATCGAACCCCAACGGTTTTAGCTTGTATTTATATTATTTATCAACATAGGCCTATTTGTTTGTGATATATATTTCAAGCGTTTTAAAATTTCAAAATTATCCCATTCAATTACACGGTTGACGATGAAAATTTACTGAATTTAGGGACTGCACGTCATACACCACCTGGTCGGCATGTGCATAATAATTATGTTTCGTTCGGTAGCCGATACAAACGGAAACTACTCTGTCCCTTGATCAAACGTCTATTATATTAACGCCCTCTGGCCAGGCCAGACCATCATTTTAATAACAATATGCTATTAACATATGAATTGGACACATGCAAATTACGAAGTGTCACATCCTGATTTAATAATCCTTGTGGCAAGTCTCGCTGCTTCAAGGGCAGCCGTGAATGATTCGGGCTGTTTCGAGAATACAAAAGCCCGCACCTTTGGTAATACATTTCGAATAAAAATTGACATAAGCTCAGTGTCTGTCTTCTTTGCCTGCCTACCCCACAACATAATATCAGAGGCATAATCATCAAGAGATTCGGACACATGTTGACGACGGGTTAACAATTGCGACTCAATGCCCCATAACCATGATTGACCTTCAAAGTGATCCTTGAGTAACTTTTGTATTTTATCAACAGTATTTTTGTCAGACTCTTTCCAAATAAATGCTAGCGTGACCATCAATGACTGCATTTAAAGCCAAGAGGGATTTATCATCAGTATAATCTCTCAACTGCGCATAATTCTTGAATTTGCGAATAAAAGTATCCAGATCATCCTTAGGACCCCCTGAATATTTGAGACCAAAACCACGCATGTCATATTTGAAAGACATGTCTGAATAATCCACAATACTATCGGTCTCACTGTCACTATCTGAATTACTATGATCACTTTGAGACTCATCTTTTACATCATTATCACTCATGTTAACAAATACACACGATCATCATATCATATAACCAGAGAACATGATAAAATAATACACGGTGATCATCGGATCACATACGATAAAACATTGTTTATAATATAATACTCACAACATACGCATTGAATTACACGGTTGAACATTGAATAGTGATGGCAGTTTGGATATGATCAATGAAAATAAGTCCAGACGCGTAACAATTTGAAAATTAAAATCAAAACATTAAAAGTCCAAACAGTAAAGAATGAAACAAATAAGTCCAAACAGTAATGGATTGTAAAAATGAATGACTGCAAAAATATTCTAAGTCCATAGGACGATGAACTAATGTTTCATTGAATAGAAATCAACCAGGCGCTTACAGAATTGTTCAAGTACCACGCGCCCTATTCAATTTTAAAGAATTACTGCATGTATCTCAAATCAATGATAACAATCAGGGCTATGACACTCAACTCATTTGCATAGCAAAATGACCCGTCTCCTCTGCAGCCAATTTGGTTCCGCTCCATCGAAATCAAGCTGGTCACGGAGGAGACTACCCTCCTTTGTGTTTGTTCATTTGTGTATGGAGAGCCCTTCTTGGAGTCCGTAATGAATTAGGCTACGCTCTCAGCTAGAGTCCGACGCTGCATTGTACTAGAAATACATTTTCTGTGAAATCGCTATAGAGCCAACCGGGAACACGTATTCGTTTTGAAAATATAGCATTAAAATTAGTATCACCCTTGTGGCCCCCTTGCAGTGGAAAACCTTAATTCTTTCATTAAAAGGAAATGAATATTAAAAAAAACCACGGATCTACCTGTGCACCTATAAAATGGGCACAGCAATTTGTCTCAAATATGAATGAATTTTAAGAAACATACGGGATATGATGAACATTGACCTGACGCCATGATAGTAGGATCTATTAGTCGTTTTATATACAATGTATACCGTATTGTCATAATACCAATATTTGTCATTATATATAATGAGTAATATTTAGCAACGTAAATGTGCAGTTCATATGCACAAACGAATACTGATCTTTATGATATTCAGGTTTTGTACATCACATATAACATGTCACATAGGAGGTCATACGTGTTGACCTTCATCTATTGTATTTGTTCATCTGTGTATGGAGAGGATTAACGCCATTAAAACTCCATCAGTATTAGGGCGTAGTTCAGTGAACTCACCGTATTGCTATTCCAATTACTTTGATAATACAGATAATAATGTGATTGCATTGAAAAACCTAATAAATTATTCATAACAGTTACGTAATCAATCGATAGTGCGGACACTTTTCATTTGCAAACCACCAAAATTCGTGATCTTTTAGCGTTGGAAAAGAAACCACGTGAATAGAGTGCCCTCTCAAGAATATCAACTCTCTGATAACAATATAACAAAGGTAAATCAGGGTGTGTCGATCAATAGGATTGACTCCAAACAGTATATCATCAATAATTTCCCATGAAGTGGCTGAGATTATGCATAATGAGATCAAGCTGACAGAAACTGACAAAGAACGAATCTTTATACTTCACCAAACAAAGAACTTATAGGGCATTGCCCCAAACACTATCTACGCTTCTGAAATTGAAAAGGTCTAAATGTCTGCTTGATCCCAATGCATGTACAATATTTTTGCTAGCTCGCCAATACATAATAAATTAAATATAAATTCTAGTTTGCCATAAACGATAAATAAGACAAAACAACAGACTTACATGTTTTACGTGCAGCACACGGCCTCCTTGCCAACCAAGCTGCTGTCTATTCTTGTGACGAAAAATGCTGCGATGTAACTCAAAATACCCTTGTGTGTATAATGTGTGCAAATGTATGCGAGAAATGAACAAACTTGCAAACGGGACTCCAAATAACATAAAAATGATTGACCGAAAGGATTCTTCCACCATGTATTATGAATCTTTAATTGGGGAATTAGTCATGGGAAGGAAGAGCGAGGTACAAGATTTGGAGTCCCATGGGATGAGGAATGAACGGAAACGGGAATGACTATCTCGAAATAATCAAATGAAACAGAAATTAAGTATAAGAATTTATTATGAATTTACGTTAAACTGATCAAAATGCAAGGTGTATGAATTAATATAAAATCTTACCAGAGTTACATCACATAAGTAGTATAATTTAATATGAATCACGTGCAAGACATGATGACATTAGAATCGTCATCATGTTACCAGTCTAACTATCCATCGTGAACCAAAGTTGAGTAGACCTGCATCAGTCGCAAGGTTAGCAAGGAGTGACGAATTTATTAACGGAGAAACAAATCCTTGCTTCACTCAGTGCAATTGATGCACGGAATCGGATATAAAACGTTCACTTGATGAATAGTTATCATAGCTTTCTGCACTATGATCAATAATCAATTGAAGAGCTTAGTTTCAAAACCCCTTACATCCACTTGCCCATTTTTGAGAACACATCAAAAAATCATCAAAAAAATCACTGTCATATGTGACCGTACAGCACGAATGAGCCGTAAATGTCCTCAATTGTATTCCGAGTTACAGTGTAAAATGGGCATGAAGGTCGTATTCATTGGTACCTCAATTTGGTGCTACGTGTACCTCATTTAATGAGACACACGTAGCACCAAATTGAAATACCTATGAATATGACCTTCATGCCTATTTTACACTGTAACTCAGAATACAATTGAGGACATTTACGGCTCATTCGTGCTGTACGGTCACATATATGGGGATTTTCAACAAAAGCAGTTTTGGCGGGATGCTCATCCTACCCTGAGACGAATCCCGCCAAAAACTGCTTTTGTTGCAAACCCCCATATATCAGTGATTTTTTTGATGATTTTTTGATGTGTTCTTGAACTTGGGCAAGTGGATGTAAGGGGTTTTGAAACTAAGCTCTTCAATTATTGACTGAATTATCGTCACAACAAAATGATGAAAGATTTGGACTGGGTTAAACTTGACAGTAGGTGGGAGAATCAGTTACTTATTTTAGTTTTTAAATGTCTAAAGAACATTGCTCCACATTATTTGTCATCTCAATTTACCTTCACCTCCTCTACTTATTCTAAGAACACTCGAAGTCAATCACATAACAAATTGGTTGTTCCAAGGTGGAAATTGTCTTCTGGGCAGAGAACTGTTCATTATAGAGCTGCCACTTCATGGAATAGACTTCCTTTAAATCTCTGTGCCAATTTGGATTCACTAAGCTTGATTGAGTTCAATAATGCCCTATAATTTTGTTATGTATGTATTTAAGACATTAATAAGGAACTTATTACGGCCCTCCTCATTAATTTATGAATTTGAACTTGTTCTAAATTTCCATGTTTGTATATTATTCATATCATATTCTCATAATATTATTTGTATATCAATGTTATATGTATGTTATCAGGGCTTCCAGGGAGACCAGTACTTTTGTATTGATGGAATTTTCCTGAATAAATAACGAATAAATAATAAATATTGTATCCTTTTGGATCCATCCTTTGGTTCCCTGCTGGTCAGTTGGAACAGATTTTCCCTGTTCTTATAATCTATATCCAGATGATATGGCGCTTAATTGTGATTACATGCACCACGTTTTTATCCAATAATCAATGCTCAGCCTACCTCAAATGACCTTGACACGACTTTGAACATTTGAACATTTATATTTAAATCTGACTGAAATGATGAATTAAAGTCATTATGGTGCAATGAACGTGTGATTACGTAATGTGTTGTGGCAAATTGTAGTACAGTGAAATAATGAGTAGGACGGGTTTCTTCGTCGCCTTACGTAGCAGCATTGTTCTCATAAAAACCCGGTTGCTCTGCATATGGAGCTCTAGCTGAAATACAGTCCATGATAAGCTTCAGAAATTGCAGTTGCAGGTTCAAAGGCAGCATTATCTGACTGGATAGGAACAGTGTTTTAATGCTCATTGACTCCTCGGTATGTAGATATAAAGTTGATGATGAAAAAAAGACAAAACATTTGGATAAAAACAGAGACTGGTTACAACATATTGGCAACAGCTGTCAGTGGCGTACCGTGGCCGCCCCTTCCCCAGGGGGCCGCAGAAAATCCAATGTTGCCCCCTTCCTCAACAGCCCGAAAAGGTTGCGCCAATTTTTTTTTTTACGGTCGTTTGAAAAAGTGAAGAAAAAAAAAACCGCCCCAAAAGCAACACATTTTGTAGGCCTTCCATTTTTTACATTTTCCGCCCTTTTTCTTTACTAATTCTTTTTGCCGCCCCTTCTTCTTCCGCCACCCCTTTTTTTTGCCACCGATTTGGCCGCCCCCTGCTTTGACCCCGGGGGGCTGGCGCCCCCAAAGCCCCCCTCCCCCAAATACGCGCATGGCTGTAACGGCTGCAACAGCGTCCTCAAGAACTAAATAACGAAGACGTGTTCCCGGGGACGTGGTTCATCGACTATTGCACGCCAAATACTCGGAGCCTGTATATTAAATGTTAAATGTACCAAGAATTGATGAAAAGCATGCATTTGAATTTGATAATAATGACTCATGCTTTTCCATTATAGGCCTACATTACACCACATTTCGCCATAATACATTCTAGAAACGCTTGCTGTTAGAATAAGAAAAATTTTAATGCTAATTTATTGCACATTCTAGGGAAGCGTGGTTATCTTTTCAAAATAACCGAGTGAGAGGGTTTTCAAGAAAATATTTTTCCTGTCAAAACTGAAGCATCCTCTGTATAAAAGAAAATATGAATATTAACTGCACATCATATATAACGATTCGTGATACCCAATTGTGGCACATTTGATGTCGTTTAAGAAGCAGAGAATTTTATTTCAATTTTATATACGCCAAAATATGTTTTTAATTGAGCAAGAATAAGGATAGAAAAAACGTTGAAAATCCTATGTGAATATTACATTAGACCCAACCAAAGATTACTGTTTCGTTTTTATGGTAATCTAATCTTTTATTTCCTGAAAAAACATTTTGGGTCTAATGTCGAATATTCACATACTTGATCAAAACATCGAACGTGTATACAAGAAAATTGTAGGTTTTCCTCTATAGTATTTTACTGACCATGGAAATGTACTGAGACACAAGCACGTGTCAAAATCGATATAATGTATTGTCCATAGACGCCCAGTTATCATGTTTATTGTTGGATTTTTTTTGTATAAAACACGCAGTTAACAATATTTGAGCGCTAATAATACACATAAATGTTTTTAGGCAAATAAAATTCCAAAATATGGTACGTTTTCTGCCTTTGCTTGTCACGTGGTAGGCCTATGTTGAAGTTGCGATTATATCTTCAAATAAGTTTCAAATGAATTCCAACAAGACAAGTGGCCGAGTGGTCTAAGGCGCTGGGTTCATAGTGTGTCCAAAGCAGTCCGCAGCCGTGAGTTCGAACCCCGCTTCCGCCAAACTTTAATGAAGTAAAATTAAAATTTTACTTTAAAAAAATTTCCTATTGGGGAAATGTGACTTGCAGAATTTATGTATGGCGTGGAGTGGTGTGGGCCTACATGTTATAAGTCGAGTAATAATTGAAATCAGCGTATCACAGTACCATCTGATAGTACGCCCTCTATAATGTTGAGTATGATTTCCAGATTCCACTCCCTCCTTTTCATTTTTTTTTTGCCTTCGGGAAAAAGAAAATTCTAACTTCTGATAATTAATCGACTTTATCTTTATTGACACTAAATTCATTTGTGTAAATGTGTCTAAAAACGGGTATATTTGGGTGAAAGTATGTGCAGTTCCGTCTCTGGGTAATGTAGCAATACATACTACAAAACGCTAACGTACTGTGCGCCCTCCCCACCGGCTCAGTTTCCTCCAAAATTCGCTTTCAAATGAGAGTTTTTAAAAATACTTCCCCTCATCACTCCACAATTGAAGCCACTGATACCCACACAGCCCTACATTGTACAGGTCTAATCCTCGTTATATTGATCGCAAAAATTTGCTAGCCGCTCTCGTCCACCGAGACTGTTTGACTTTGATAGAAATCTCCCTTCCTTCCTTCCGAATTGTCAAACTGTGTACAGTACCTTTTTAGTATCCACAGCAGCTAGTTTGGTTCCGCTCCCTCCACACAAATAGTCTGCCAATAATTAACGAACGAGTTCTTTTTGCTTGGCTAGTACTTTTCCAATACGCTGGAACTTTGTAGACTTCAAAGCAGCATTCGACACCATATGGAGGGAGGCCCTTTGGAAATGTCTGCGATCAGTAGGAGTAGACACCAAACTGGTGAACCTCATTGCAAAAATGTATGAGCAAACCAAATGCTTAGTCGCGCGTGGTAAATGGAAAGATCACCGATTGGTTTGAAGTCGTAGTTGGTGTTAGACAGGGATGTCTTCTCTCACCATGCCTCTTCAATCTATATCTGGAGTTTATCATGAAGGACATCCAAAATCTAGGCTCAGGTGTGCAGATGGGTGACAACATCCGATATGCAGATGACACCACACTCATGGATATGGAATTTGAGAACCTGCAAATCTCCACTAATGAATTGGAAAAAGCATGCAGCAGCTGGGAATGAAAATAAATCAACAAAATGCAAGATCATGTCTAACGATCCAAGAGATATCACGCTGAACCAAATGCCCATTGACAAAGTAAAATAACTTTGTCTTTCTGGGTAGCAGTGTGTCCTCAGTAGAAGAGGATATTAAACGTCGCACAAAGTTGGCAGCCTGGGCATTTGGTAGATTGAAAAATACCATCTGGTCTAACCATGACATCACCAGATCGCTGAAAGTAAGAATCTACCAGAATCCTGGGCGTTACGTGAATCCGATCGACACAGACTGGATGTTTTTGAAATGCGATGCCTTAGGGCAATGCTTGGAGTTTCCCTACTTTACAAAATACGCAACAATTTCATCAGAAAGAGTCTCAACATCACTAGCTCCATCAATGATTTTATCTGCCGGAGACGTTTGAAATGGGCTGGGCACATCTTCAGGATGCCTCTACATCGGCTTCCCCACCAAGCCTACATTAATGACTTCAGCAAGAAAAGACCACCAGATCGTCCACCAACCAGATGGAAGGACCAAATTCAGAGGGACTTGGGAATGACACCACATGGAGCAAAGACACAAGCAACAGACAGAACTGAATGGAGGAGGCTTACTCGGCAGAGGGCAAAGGGCCACACCGGTCTTTTTCATGTAAGTCTAGTAAGTCAAATCAAGTACTTTTCCCATGACGTCATCCAGCATGTGGATGATCGCGTATCATTATTCAGCCAGGAGTTCAACACCTCTGACAACCAAGTTCCCGGATGCATCGCTTCTGATCAGGTTCTCATATACTTTGTATTGTCGCCCTCTTTATGCGGCCCATAGACGATCAATTTGATTGATCAATATCAAAGACCCAAGAGTGGATACAAAATCTACCATTGTGCACTGCACACACGAACATAATAGTGATTTTATTGTCCAACCGTCAATAAAATCAAACTAGATTAGATCTCTTCAATAATATTGAAGAGAAATATTATTTTGTATCCAGTCGTGTATCTAGGGTCCCCAATATCGATTAATCAAACTGATCGCCGCATTAGCTAATCAGCAACGGCGTATACGTGGTCATTGGCAGACTGTTTGTCTATCATTTTTCTTCCTCTTCATTTCTTTTGCTTTATTTTCTTCTCTTCCCCTCTCCCTCCAGGCCCCCTCATTTTCTATACTGCGCCAATAAAATATCCTTACACTTGGAAAAATAATCACAATTCCCAAACTGAACAATATTGGGGAAATTTTTTTTAATAGATGCACTAGCTAATCATGCACATTATGACACCACATTGAAGCCAATGTGACTTCAAGAAGCAAAGTTACAAGCATTTGATTAGACGAAAGTCCAGTTTTGAAAGTGACTAACGGGCCTATTCAAAACTTCACAGACTAGACATCTGGTTTGAGAGTGTTGAATGGCTAATTCATGCGTTTGACTTTAACTTAGCTTAGAACAAAAGGAACAAAAGAAAATTGAAACAAATGAACTGACAAATAAAATGAAAGTTAATGAAAAGTACAGAGAAGTAAAAATTGAAATAAATAACTTTAAATAACGCTTCATTGAAGAAACTGTGTTGCCTCTTTGTTTCGCTTGTTGGAATATTTTTGCGCCTTGTATAGGGCAGTTTGTCACTTTTAAAACTGGACCTTTGTCTATTCAATTGCTTGTAACTTTACTTCTTAAGGTCACATTGGATTCAATGTGGTGTCATAATGTACAGGATTAGATAGTGCATCTATTTAGAAAACAAATTTAACCCAATATCGTCCAGTTTTCAAATTGTGATTATTTTTCCAAGGGTAAGGATACTTTATTGGCGCTTCGAATTCCCTCCCCTCCCTTACTTCGTCCATTCTTTCTTTTTTCGATTTAAATTGTTTGGGATTCTCAACTGAACATGGCTTTCCCGGTGTATCCTCAGAGTAAGACAATGCCAAACAATCCTAATAAATAACCCTAACCCTAACCCTAATCCTACCCTAACCCTAACCCTTACCCTAACCCTAACCTAACCCTAATTCCTAACCCTAACTCTAATCCTGTTAGTATTTCGTGCTCTCTTACACTAAGGATAAACCGCTTTCCCTCCTAAAGTTAATTTAAGAGCAGGGTCAGTCCATGTCGAAACAGATTGAGTGTACACCCACCCTCTTGGATTTTGCTCTCCTTTGGCTCAGGGGTACCTTTCATGGATCCCTAGGTGAGGTCACAAGAAAAAAATTCTAATTCCATTTCGTTTGCGAATGGCGGGCAATCAAAGTTTGGCGACCTCGACCAAAATTGTGAATTTAAGGGGTCCAAATGACAAAGTGCTCTCTTTGAGGGGCACTTTCTTCTTAATTGAATCAGTTGTGATCCTCTTTTTGAATGTGGTCACTCACTGGCTGTGTCTGAAATACCTAATGCCAAAAAAGATAGATTTCGGAATTTCGTTGGGATTTCAGAGGGGGTCAAAATCAGCACTTCGTACTGTTCAATCAAATTATCTTGATTTTGAAGGACCCATGATAATGTCACAGTGCACTTATAGGTCCTAATTATGTTCAGAATGGATTAACCATATGCCAATGTCTATGAGCAATTCATAAAAAAGAGAAATTTCTAGACCCCTACAGAATTTTAGGCCACCCCTAAAGTGGTTCAGCCACAAATGGCACTTAAAGTCGGCAAATTTTGACCCCTAATAACTTTAGGTGTACACCAGATATGAATTTCTAGTCTTTTGCATCTGAAAGAATGTAGTTTAATGTTACTAGGAACATAAGATTTGTTTTGTATTGTGACCTCACCTAGGGGTCCATGAAAGGTACCCCTGAGCCAAAGGAGAGCATAATCCAAGAGGGTGGGTGTACACTCAGTCTGTTTTGACATGGACTGACCCAGCAGTTGTCTTAACGATGATTATGCTGATATTTGCAAAGTATCAAACAACTAACTGTTAATTTTGGTAGGACCGGTACTTTAAGAAAGGTGTAAATATACATGCTAAATATTTTTCGAATGGAAAGCTGGTTGACAATATCCCCAGGGAAGAACAATTTATTTATTTCTGCGCTCCTTTATGCTAGGAATTTTTAAAATTACTTTATAGTCATTTCAGCTATCTGTGTTATTTACAAGTGAATTATATGAATGTATCATTTTAACGTCTCTACATACAAACTGTTGTCACTAACTTTTAGGCCTAATATTAAAAAAAAAACTAAACTGAATTAAATTAATGTGTCAAAAACAATGAGATCATTACTGTAAAAGCAATGACAGTTAACACAAAAGCTATTGCCAGCAAAATATTATCGATTTTTTTGGCTATATTTTGCCAATCATTAGTATCATTGTGATATATCATTTTGACAGAGCCATCCAGACACTCATCAAGTGGTGTCTCATGACCATGTGGAATGGCATCCATAGAACTCGTCCCCTCAGTGGGGTCTAAAACTCTCAGATCTAAACGATGACCTTCAGCAGATTGATCTACCGATGTTTGCAGCTTGAAGACTTTCCGAAGCCAGTGTGGAATTGGTTTGGCTTTGTCTTGATGGTATAATGCCGCCACAATTACACCAGAGGCAATGGATAAACAACTAATCAGGATCATTGGCGCGATAATAACCTATTTATCAGAACGAAAGAGATTATTAGTTCAATATTGATCCAAAGAATATTTCATATTGAAACCACAGATATTAAATCTAATGACATAATATGAAATAGCTTACAGTAAGTTTACTTTTTATAATAACAGTCACTTTAATCAAAGTCTGACTGCTCTTCACGGTTCTTTGATGGCATGTAGAACTGTATTCATTGTTAATCAAAGTTGAACACTGATGCCGCTATTTGTCTCAGATCTTGTTTGCATCTTTACAAGGGGTAGACACTTGTATTATGATATTAAAACATCATACAAATCAGAACCATATAAGCAAGGACATTTTTGCTTTTTATCATGAAATGAGAGGAATACCTCATAGTATTGGGCTAAATCAAATTCGAAATATATATAAATAGCGCCCTCATGTTACAAACAAATATACAGTTAATAATAATAGTAATAATGGAGGGTTCTTAGTAGGCGGACAATCTTCAAAAGAACTCAAGGCGCACAAACAATAAGACAAACAAGTTACATCTGTGAATCCGGAAAAAGCAAGAAGAAAAAGATGAGTTTTAAGTTGCTTTTTGAACTGAGTAAGCGAATGTGTGTTACGGAGTCTGTTTGGAAGCGAATTCCAAACAGCCGGAGCAGCAAAATGAAAGGAGCGTTCACCGGCCGATTTAAGATTAACACAGGGAGATTTCAATAATCCCTCAGTAGATGATCGAAGTGTATTGTACGTGCAGAGCGTAGCACACAGGTAAATTGGTAACGTATCTTCAAAGTTTATAGGATAAAATTAATTAATTTAATTACCAAAAATTTGATAAAGAAAAAAATCTTGGTTAGAAATAGTTTCAAAAATATGTGTGTATATTAGTGTGGTAGCGTTGGCATTGTAACGGTCTAGAATAAAATATTTGTAATGTTTGTTAGAAACATTAATAAATGATCACATCAAACAACCGTGTCCTGGGAATAGATAATTTGTAACTGACTTAGGCTACAATTATGCAAGAAAATAGAGCATTCAATCACCATTCTAATTGTGCTGAACACTACATGTATATACATACGGACGAATCATAGATAACTATATACCGTCCCTATAAAACATCCGCAGTACCTTCCGCGATTCGCCGAGCACGTATAGCGACCATGGTAAAAATGGTCTTGCATCATCACCATCGCAATAATACATATAGGCTAGGTGCGGACGTTATATAGTTTCTGGTATTTGTCACTTGGCGCTAATAACACCGATAATGCTTACTTATGAATGGGATATATTTTGATGACGCCGGAAGTAAGCTTCCTATCAGCTGCTGAAAGAGCATCAAGGCAAGCAGGTTGTTGATGCCAAGGGATACCTTTTCACCAGAGGCAGTCGGTAGAAAAAAAGGCCAACAAATTCAAAACGGACAACGTGATACATGGTATGATTAACGTAATTATGTAAAATCCTGGACGGCGTTTGAGAACCACGGTGTAAATAACTTCCGGGAATAAGCTGAAAAACGTGTCTCCCGAAAAAAGGTGCAATTAGATTTTGAGGATATAAATTTCATTTTCATGGCATAATTTATGTACCTTCTACTAGTACCCATCAGAGTACCCATGTGCGGATACGCATTCCAGAGTAAGCTGTTTACGATACATTATGCAACACGAGGTTCATTTGGTGGGGCATTTGAGTAGGCCCAGCAAACACAAAAACGTTTTAAAAACGTTTTAAATAAGTTATATTTTGGCTTTTGGTTTAGGTAAAAACGTTTTAATAACATTGTCGGGTTATATAAAGGTCATGATAACGTTTTAAAACGTTTTGTATGAAAACACACTACAGCAATATTTTTAAATGTTTTCAAAAAATGTTATTGTAAACTATTTTTGCAAACATTTTTGCCAAGTATTGTGTCAATACTTAAATAACATTATGTTAAAATATTTGAAACCAGCAAACACAGAAATGTTCTTAAAATGTTTTTTTCAAAACATTTTAATAACATTTAAATGTCGGGTTATATAAAGGTTATGAAAACGTTTTTAAAACGTTATTGAAAATATTTTGGGCAAACATTTTTCGCAAAATATTTTTCAACCCCAAAATAACATTCTGTTTAGAATGTTTTGTATCAAGTTTTCAAGAATGTTTTTGGAATGTTATTAAAACGTTTTTATACCCTTTATATAACCCGACATTTAAACGTTTTCTGTAAAACATTTTTGTTTGCTGAGCAGTAGATTATCAAAAATGTTTTTAAGGTTATGAAAACGTTTTATACTCTTAATATACCCTTTATATAACCCGACATTTAAACGTTTTTGACAACCTTTTATAACCTTTTGCGAATGATGTCGAAAACGTTTTGTGTTTGCTGGGGGTCCATCCATAGCGTGGCGCGTGGCAAAGGCAGTGTATCATTCTATCGAGCAGAGAATAAAAGTTGTACAGTTCTATTTCGAGAGTTTGGTCAGAATTGGACAATATTTGTACATAGGTGGCGTCAACAAAATGTCCTCTCCTCCAATGACAATCGCCCTTTATTTGTTACCACCAGGAAGCACAAAAATGTATTTAATATCAGATGTGCAATATTAAATTTAGCAATATGTTTCCTTTGTGCAATAAATTCAACCAAGATTAAATAAATGTGAAAACAAAGTGGGTGTGTTCAACTTTTGTTGTGCGATATTTTGCTGCATATTAACTTTTGATACCCCTGTTGTTTCGCGCTCATAAGTTAAGGCCTCGGATAGCAACGTTTGCACAGTATTTATTCTGGGATATGAGAGCACATCAGACATATCGAATTCCATTCTGAATACAAGGAATTTCCATCTAAAATTGAAAACATTTTTCGCAAAAATATTTTTCAACCCCAAAATAACATTCTGTTTAGAATGTTTTGTATCAAGTTTTCAAGAATGTTTTTGGAATGTTATTAAAACGTTTTTATACCCTTTATATAACCCGACATTTAAACGTTTTCTGTAAAACATTTTTGTTTTTGTTTGCTGAGCAGTAGATTATCAAAAAAATGTTTTTTAAGGTTATGAAAACGTTTTATACTCTTAATATACCCTTTATATAACCCGACATTTAAACGTTTTTTGACAACCTTTTATAACCTTTTGCGAATGATGTCGAAAACGTTTTGTGTTTGCTGGGGGTCCATCCATAGCGTGGCGCGTGGCAAAGGCAGTGTATCATTCTATCGAGCAGAGAATAAAAGTTGTACAGTTCTATTTCGAGAGTTTGGTCAGAATTGGACAATATTTGTACATAGGTGGCGTCAACAAAATGTCCTCTCCTCCAATGACAATCGCCCTTTATTTGTTACCACCAGGAAGCACAGAAATGTATTTAATATCAGATGTGCAATATTAAATTTAGCAATATGTTTCCTTTGTGCAATAAATTCAACCAAGATTAAATAAATGTGAAAACAAAGTGGGTGTGTTCAACTTTTGTTGTGCGATATTTTGCTGCATATTAACTTTTGATACCCCTGTTGTTTCGCGCTCATAAGTTAAGGCCTCGGATAGCAACGTTTGCACAGTATTTATTCTGGGATATGAGAGCACATCAGACATATCGAATTCCATTCTGAATACAAGGAATTTCCATCTAAAATTGAATAATTTTATGGCAAATTATTAATTTTTTTTTTTTTTTTTTTGATATTTAACATTCCTCAAAATAAACTTAATTAATCTAATGATAATTATGTTCTCAACGTGCATGTAGCTGGGAGGAAAATCCGACGATCATTTAAAATGTTTGACCTTTTGTATTGAAGATGCACATTTTTTTTCTATTTTTTGAGGAATATTTTTTCGAGGACTGTTAAATATCAAAATATTATTTTGTAGTAATTTGCCATAAAATTGGTAATATATCGCAAATTTCAAAAAATCTAAATTATTTGATACCAGAAGGACATTCCTCGTATTCAGAACGCAATTCAATATGTATGATGTGCTCTCATGTCCCGAAAAATACCGAGCCTCAAGTTTTTTTTAAAGATACATACCGTAGTTGAAACTTAGCAGACAATTACAAAAGCTATGAATAAATGATATTTCAAAATATGAAATGATCGTTTCGTACCATCACAAAATGCTGGGTTTTTTACGTGTAACCTTTTTGGGATACTAGGTAAGTAGAGGATAATAAACAAAATTGATTTTATTTACATCAATGTAGACATGTCAGTGTACTTTAAAATATTTATAAATGCGCTTTCATAAATACGCACGTGACCACCTCCGCGCTGCCATAACAGCTTGTAGACAGTAAGTCTTGAAGTGACCTTCTACATAGCGGGTGGTATTCTTATACATTTGAATGCAACGGCGGAACAACATGAGACTACTGTGCCGTCATCAGATACTTTCAAAATGTTGTTTTTGATCAAATTTGGAACCCCCCCCCCATGTTTAATAATTTTGCTATTCAATTAATAATAATACTTAAATTTCAGGATATAATTCTACTAATAATGCATAAGATTTGATACATGTAGTACGTTTGTTTATACATGTGCTCATCTCAGTACACATGCTCACCTCATTACATATATTTTCAGCCCGTAAGTAGACGAAATGGCATTTTTTTAGACGAATTGGCAAATAGACGAAATGGTATTAGACTAAATGGTTATTAGACCATATGATTATTGGATATAACAGTTATTAGATCAAACGGTAATTAGACCAAATGGTTATTAAAAATATTAGTCCAAATGGTTATTAAACTATATGGTTAGTAGACATACTGCTTATTAGACCAAACAATATTAGACTATATGATTATTAGACTGAATGGCAATTAGCCTTTCTGGTAATAGACCAATTGAATATAGACGAAACGGGAATTAGACCAAATGGTTTTAGACAAAATGGCAATAGACTGTCAATTTAAACCAGCTTATATTAGAAGTCATATTATATAACAAACTGAAATGAAAACCGAAACTAAAAATTTTAAGTTTCTAACAAAGGGTACAAACAAAAACATCGATAATGACGTCACTCAAGAGCTTAGGCAGGATAATAGGAAATCACTTGACCAAAACCAAAACTAAAACTCAATATTTCAAGCGACCGATTGTACTTACCCTTGAGGGTAATCAACAACTTTGCGTTCAAAGACAACGTCGTCTAATTCCCAAATTCCATTTTCGACATAATATATCCCACTTGAATACGAGCGTAAAGCTGTAAGATTCAACTGCTGCAAGTTATAAGACCAGGATCCAAATCTTAGAGGGCAAAGTTGAGTATCAAATGGAAAGAGTCGTGCATCGATAACACAAGAGATTTGCAGTACGATAGGAGTAAGCCAATCGACGGTGCCATTAGGGTAGAGAAAAACACCAACGTCTTTAAAATTCACAAAGTTTCTGTCAACACTGTGAATAATAATCGTCACAAGATAATATTTAAAATAATGATAAACATTACTAAAATCAATGATGGACACATACGAGGGTCAGTCAGTATGTATTAAGAGTTGACTTGATGTGGATTGTTTTCATGGCATTTCTCAATGATTACATAAACACTGTACCTTTGTCTTTCAAACAACATATGTAATAATTATGTATCGCACACATGATTTCGTAACAGCATTAGCATAAAATCAATAGACACTACCAAATCACGCAAAAAGGCGGGCCTTTTAAATTACAGCAAAGACACGTGTTTAAAATGTCCGAGAACAGCAACAGTACAAGGTGCATATGGCTAGTTCTGGGCAGAAATAAACACTAGGTCCTCAGTTTGCTTTTGGTAAAATATGAGACTTGCCAATAAATCTGGGTGGAAATGGGACGTCTGGAAACTTCAACAACTTTAGGGCTTGAATGGAAGCAAAAATATTCTGTAAAAATGGCGAAAATGAAAAAGCAGTTATTACAAATGACATTAATTATCTCTCAACATGAAACAGATTAAAATATAATGACTGGTCACGTGTGAGAGCTGGTACTCCGTGCGATGATAACTGGTGCAAATCAAACAACAATCTGCGCATGCGTAGGTAGGATGACCGCAATGCAATGGTAATTTTAATTTAAATATTCATATGAAATGTTATGGATGATCTCAACCTGAAATGAACAGAAAAGTTTTAAAAATAAATTTCTCATTCAAACGATGGCCTCTCTCTCTGTACCACTACTTTCTGTATAAATGTAACAATAGTAGAATAACAGCTATATTTTAATCACGGATTCAAATATTTACTAGGGAGACTCCCGTTTTAATGTTTGGAGATTAGTCAACAGAACTGGCAAAAAAAAAAAAAAAATTCCACGTTTGCTATTTTTGGCAATATCAAGATTTTATAGAAAGAAAAGCCTTGTTTTTGTCAAAAATAAGACATATTTGACCACGCATTTTAAATAAACTAATACCTTTTAGCCCAACAAGCATGGTTTAATGAACTGGTAGTTTGTGTTCTATTACTTTTCCAAAAGGCAACATTCTCCATAGTTTAATTCCCGAGAAAATATAAAAAATTCAACAATACCTCATTTCAGGCTCTTATGTCCCTTAACAAATACGACTCAATTTCAGCAGGTGACTCTAGAGTCTAGACCATTGATTTTATGCTAATGCTGTTACGTAATCATGTGTGTGATATAATTTTTACATGTGTTGTTGGAAAGACACAGAAAGGTACAGTGTTTATGTAATCATTGAGAAATGTCATGAAAACAATCCACATATGACGTCACAAGTCAACTCTTACTATATTTATTTGCGAGCAGCTTGGTATATTAGAAGCTAAAAAATCATTGTTTCAGAGTACAAATGTCCCTTTCTCTTCTTCCACCTTTTTCCCCTTTCTCTTCTTCCTTAGCAAATAAGGACTATAAGTTTGTATTCACCGATAACATGTGGGTAGAGCCGTATTTGTGTACAAATATCCCAGCAAACACAAAAACGTTTTAAAAACATTATAAATAAGTTATATTTTGGCTTTTGGTTTAGGTCAAAAAACGCTTTAATAACATTAAAATGTCGGGTTATATAAAGGTCATGAAAACGTTTTAAAACGTATTATTATGAAAACACACTACAACAATATTTTTTAAATGTTTTTAAAAATGTTATTGTAAACTATTTTCGCAAACGTTTTTTGCCAAATATTTTGTCAACACTTAAATAACATTATGTTAAAATATTTGCACTCAGCAAACACAGAAATGTTCTTAAAATGTTTTATTCAAAACGTTTTAATAACATTTAAATGTCGGGTTATATAAAGGTCATGAAAACGTCTTTAAAACGTTATTGCAAATATTTCGGACAAACATTTTTCGCAAAAATTTTTTCAATGTTATGTATCAAGTTTTCAAAAATGTTTTTGGAATGTTATTAAAACGTTTTTATACCCTTTATATAACCCGACATTTAAACGTTTTCTGTAAAACATTTATGTTTGTTGGGCAGTAGATTATCAAAAAACGTTTTTAAATGTTATGAAAAGTTTTATACCCTTAATATACCCTTTATATAACCCGACATTTAAACATTTTCTGACAACCTTTAATAACCTTTTGCGAATGATGTCGAAAACGTTTTGTGTTTGCTGGGAGGCCTTCTAGACTTTTGTTTATGTCTGCGTTCTAGTACTGATTACTCAGGCAAGTTCATGTTTTGACCGTCCAGTATATTCATCTTGTGAAAGTCGTTCAATAGGTCCACCAATTTCATGTTTTAGTGTTTGGATAATTACAAAATGTTCAACTGATTTGTTTTGAGTTGATTTCAATCTGATTTTGGCTGTTCTTTTCTGTCTGTTTATTAAATTTGTTTTTACATGATTTTTGTTCAAATTATTGGCACTTGAGGAAATTTGAGGAAAGATGATTAGATTTCGTGTGTCAAAGAGTAAAAATTACTCAATTTTATGGACCTCGCTTACAAGTTTTTCAGTCTGATCCATAAGCTACAACCTTTCACTTTTGCTTTTGCTTTTCATTTTCTTGTTATTAGTTCTTATATTATTTACTTTTGTTATTTATTTTTAGTACCAGCTTGGAGTTTAGTTTCCGCTGATGCGTTATCATGATCATGTTTATTGATTATTGCTCTTCCATACATGTACATTGTATGTGTATGTCTCTTTTCGCTGATAATTGCAATTCAGTTTATTTTAGCTCCCTTTGCATCTTTTATGATCAGTTATGATTGAGTTCAGGCACGCATATACCATCGATTTAAAAAAAAATATAAGCTACCATCGATTTTTTGATATGAGCTTTATTTTGAGTTTTGATGCATGATATAGGAATTTCACCTTTTACGGCTATTATATAGCTTTGTAAATGAAAATAATGACACACACACCGACTAGTTATTCTCCATAACATTTGTTTTTTCTTGTTCATATTACCAAATGGCCTTTGATTCAAAAGAAACAACTATTCCCAAAATTATGCAAACATTTCGGTTTTGGCTGCTTTGATATAGAAGTGTATGAATCCAGAGTAACACAAAAGGTCGTTGATAAGGGCAAACAAAAATTATAACAAACTGATAATGTATTGCTGTAATTGAAGTAATACAAAAACCGACGCATTAAACCTTAATCAAGGTTTATCTTTTGAAATGTATTTCTCTGTCTGCGTTCATATTTTTACTAATAACACGACGCAGACACATTGAATTCAGAAATGCATTCAATTTAATTAAATAATTTTGCCAAATTCAGCAAGATATGATGAGGTTTATCTCTTTGTAACCGTTCATATTTATCCTGAACAAGACGCAGTCGCAAAACATGCATTAAATGAAATGAACATGTACAAAGATCTTATGTGATTTTGCAGAATTCAGCTCATATGGTGTAATTTTGCAAATTTGTTACAATATTCCTACGATTTCCCAGCATCACCTATTGGTATTTACATCAATTTGGTCGGTGGTTTGGAGCGATTTTACTAGTTTTATTAAACTATAATAACCATTTGCAGTAAAATTTGCAGTAATACTTACTTTGCAAATAGGTGAAGATCCGGACGCCATATCCTCGAAACTGGAATGGACAAGACTGAAATATTGTGATATTCACTTGTGTCCCAAGTTAGAAACTCATCGTGCCACCACTTAGGGGATAAACGAACGATACAATTCTCGCTATTCGCAATAAGGGCGCCGCCAGCGGTTTGCGATGATCGTGATGTATCATGGGATGTAATCGTGATGTATCATGGGAAAAGGTCGACATCCAAGTCCGCGCAATACGAATATTACCATGCTATTACATAGGAACACGTGACAATATTTTTTAGTTTGTCAAAATAAAGGTGTTACACGCGAATCGATACTCAATAATACTTAATAATGTGATTTGAAATGTGCACAATTAATTTTTTCTCTATCGATTTGCGTGTAATACCGTTATATTGACAAACTAAAAAATATTGTCACATGTTCCTATGTAATAGCATGGTAATATTCGTATTGCGCGGACTTGGATGTCGACCTTTTCCCATGATACATCACGATTACATCGCAAACTGCTGGCGGCGCCCTTATTGCGAATAGCGAGAATTAATTTCGTTTGGCGATTAAAGCTGTTTCTCATTGGACTACAAACTTCATGATATTTCTTGAAGACTCCACGTTTACTTGTAGTTAATACACTCATGACAATTATTAAAGTTCATCTGCCTCACACATGAAATTGATATCTCAATAAGTAAATAAAGAAATAAATAAATAAACAAATAAATAAATAAATAAATAAATAAATAAATAAATAAATAATTAAATAAAAAAGAGAGAGATAGGAATTAGTAAGAGAGAGAGAGAGAGAGAGAGAGAGAGAGAGACATAAAGAGAGAGAGAGAGAGAGAGAGAGAGAGAGAGAGAGAGAGAGAGAGAGAGAGAAAGAGAGAGAGAAAGACATAAATGAAGAAAGAAAAAAAGAGAAAGAAATAAAGACAGAAGTAAAGAAGGAAAGAAAGAAAGAAAAAGAAAGACAGAAAAAAAAAAAGAAAATAAAGAAAGAAAGAAAGAAAAAAGAAAGAAAGAAAAAGAGCATTATCAGTTTTACATTTCTTTCTTCGCAGTAAAATAACTTACCGTTCCAATTTCCAAACTTAGTGTCAACGTTTGCAACTTTTCATTCTGCAAAAATACGCATGCAAATTATTCATGTTTTTTTTATCCCAAGGTTTTTCCTTGTCAAGTTTATTTCTAATAAACAAATAAAAGAACGAAAATATTGAAATGGTAATACCCATACGAGGGAAATTTAATGCAAGGTTAAAAGATAATCTCATCTTTAAAATAATGATGTTGATCCATGCATGTTGATAGCATTATTTAATGCTGATATGTAAGAACTATTTTCACTGCTACTTTTTTTCTATAATCAAAAAACTCAGATTTAAACATTTTCCAATTTCTGATCAAAAGTTGTAGTATTTATGTGCGAGCCTAAATTTATTGACTCTTTCCCCCCTATTTTATGCTCCTCTTCCCAATTTTTGTGCGTGTAAGGGGGGGGGGCGTGCCCGCCCAACTGGTTCACTAGTTCGCTTACCAATTCAATGACTCTATAAATTCCCAGACGGATAACAACTTCTATTTGAGTGCTGGAATTTAACACTGGTGGTGCTAATGTTGAGCCATAGTTTGACAGAAGCTTGGTGATTAAATTATAACGGTCTCCCCTTGGGCGACTGGTATCCGTTGCTAAGTTTTAGGAAGAACATATAAACTCAAATGTTCATAATGGATATTGATTATCTTACGAAATTTGTCAGCAAGTATTTTTGCGTGATTTATGGACCTATGATACCCTATGTGTTGCTATAGTGGCGAGCAACGCATAACCGTATGTTGTTTTCGTTTCAGTTTTTGTTTACTTTAATTTT
This sequence comes from Amphiura filiformis, assembly GCF_039555335.1. Lineage (NCBI taxonomy): Eukaryota > Metazoa > Echinodermata > Ophiuroidea > Amphilepidida > Amphiuridae > Amphiura > Amphiura filiformis. Next base: position 49,675,334 of record NC_092636.1, on the reverse strand, counting down.
ACCTTCATGTAAGCATTACTAGGATAAAAATCAATTCCAGAAAATGACATTTAACCTGTCTTCTCGATCTCAAAAAATCTTTCAAAGTACTCTTCCTACAATCTGCTTTTCTATTTTTATCACTTTAGCAAAACATACTGCAGTTACTGTCCGTTTTCCTATACACAATACACAGTGCTCTTACCATTGACGCGTAACCTCTACAAATAGCGTACGTAAGGGACAGTTCATTATTAACGCGGGGGGGGGGGTGGCGGAAAATGTTGAGCTTTATGGGTGAAAAATACCTAACCCCCTATTGCGATTAATCAATTTCACGTAACCCCCCTATTGAATCAAACAAAATCACATACCCCCCCCTTCAAGCAAACTTCAATATTAATTCAGTCAGAGATTGGGATTTTGACATGGGGTTTGAAAATATTTCTTGAAGTCATAGTGAATACAGCTCCTTTTGGCGACAACATAATTTAATTATAGAAATGCGCGCGATGCGCGTGAATTTTTTTGTCATTTTGAAGCTAAACTGATGAAATATGTTGCAAAAGTGGAATAAAATCATGCGAAGTGCACACAAATGAGCAATTTTTGGACTAAAATGGCCAGATATAAGGTTAATTTGGTCAGAAACCCACACAGGCATCAGCATTGGGGTCGGGGGGTGATTTTATGGACCACCCCGGCCTTGGCATAAAAAATTGGGGATTCACATACCCCATCTCCTGGGATCTAATGCCAATGCCTATGCCAATAGATCTACTTTTGGCAGAATTTGGCCGTTGACTATGTTTATGGTACAATGCGCGCGAAGCGCGCATTTTTTTGCCCTATTGAAGCTAAAATGGTGAAATATGGTGCAAAAAAGGAACAAATTTGTGCGAATAAGTCATTAGACAATTATGTATGGTATGATTGTTATTGTTACTATACATGCTATATGCAAGACCTCGGGGCAAGACATTCCAGGATACTTGGTATTAAATAATAGTGAATGACTTCAGGAAAAATAAAATCACATAACCCCCCTGTTTGTCAAAGTGAAAATCACATACCCCCCCCCCCCCCCCTAAATTTTTCCCGGCCCCTCCCACATTAATAATGAGCGGTCCCTAAGAAGTATGGGTAATTGCCTAGTTAACGTCGCTGTGTGAAAAATAACCGGTCAATATTAAAAGTACTCTTCTAAAATTCTAGAAAATATAGTTTTGTAACATGTCCTAAATTTTTAGCTAATTTAGATGTTTGGAAATATTCGTACTTTGGTGTTTTAGGAAGGATATGTAAACGACAGATAACACCAAAAATATGAAGAAATTATTTCCAAACTGTGTTAAGTCTGCAAACCACCATGCTTCTCATTTTCAAGAACGCTGGTTAATAATAAGCAGGCAGAGTATTGTCTCATTTCGTAAACAAAAGCCCACACAGATTTGTTCTCTAGCGTTCGCTTTATAATCGTTCACCCAACTGAAACTATAATACCAGCTCATTGTTCCATTGTACATGTAAAGCATAAACATATATTGTGTGTATTTAACCGGAGAAGATATGATTTAATCAGTTGAGCTGTTTTCAATGAGTGTTATCTTGGTTTAATAGCTTTTAATGGGGTTTAAGTCTTGCAAAGGTCGTGGTGAATTCTACTGTAGACATGACTGCATCATGAAGCAGACTAAATAATAATTATAATCCTGAAACTGTTTCTAGATCTAGCCCGCGCGCTCATCATGTCAAAATGGAGCATCTGTAATTTAAAAACATGACAGTTACCATGGTTACTGTATTTTGATCTGGGAAACAAAAGTATGCTGCCAAAGTAAAAGACTGCATCTGCTTGTAATGACCAACTCAGATACTGTATTTTTACTTGGAAGAGCTGAGCTTGGACGCAATTTGATCCCTGAACCTACAGTCAAATGTGACTTTCGTAACCAAAATATTAGACATAAGTTAATCAATTAGATTCTTTCATTCCAAATCAAACGAAAGTTCAGTTCATACCATAATTTGAATACATCTCAGATTTTAAATAGCATATCTCAACCTCCGGCTTAACTCCAACAGATTAATTCCATTTGCAATGAAACGCTTATAGCGTCGAAATGCCTTGGGCTAATCTTAAATCCACCCCTTCTGGGACTGGGTGGTTGATCAAACCTCGGGGGGGGGGTGGAGCAGCTTAATTATGTAGCTTTATCCTGCAGTTTATTGATGATATCAACAGAGGAATCATCGATCTTCTTGTAATGTTTAGTGACAATGATTACCCGTGAGACATTTGTGATGAACTATTCATGTGAATAAGACGATAGCTTGTTTTCTTTGTTGAATGGGATTCAATCATTTGTCAACGTTTTTCAACACCATTCAAAAACTCGCGTCCGGCACGTCCGTGTGGTTTACTCCTTTTGGACGTGGGAATACATTTACACTTTTGCACATTTTAATTATACACTTTATCTAATTATCTACCCTTAAACATTTCGTTAAAAAGCTAAAGTATGAGACATGACATAAGTGGCAAGACGGAACAAATAGTATGTTCTTATACACGTGTGACTATTGATACATTAGAGTACTTACCAAGTACGAAATGCCAAATTGCCGAAGACATCAAACCTAAACATTTCAATATCCTGTTATCCATATTTCAAATATATAGTTTTGGTTTCTCTATTGTTCAGAAACCAAAAATCAAGGGATTAAAATGTGGAGATGAACTGGTATGCAATCATAACACTATTGTGCTGGGAGGACACAAGAGGGTATATATAATCAAAAGTATAAAGGCCTATAACCATACGTATATAATAGCCTATTGTGCTACATTTTCATTATCGATATCTATCAACGCGGACGACTTTTGATGCTCTCTGCCGTAGATGGCACACTTCCATGACACCATAAAATTACACCCAAGTTATGCATAGACATCATGTGCATATATTGAGGGGTGGGGGTGGGGTGTTTTGTTTATTTGTCTGAAATATAAACGATGCATGATGATGTAGATGATTTGATTATGAATTAGATTATTCCCGGAAAGCACAACCCATACCTCTTACCTATGTTCCTCCGCCACCTATATATAACCTCCTCCTCCCCCTCCCCACACTCGATATCGACTCTTCCCTATTATTTCACTCCACTCTTGAGCCCCCCTTTCCCCCTCCTTCCCTTCCCACTTCCAATGCTCTCTCCCCTCTGTTTCTCTTTCTCCCTTACCCTTACCCCCTCCCCCTCACACACACATAGGCCTACCCTCTTTCCCTGGCGATCTCTTCTATCTCTCTCTCTCTATTCTCCAATAAATAAATTGAATAAAAGTTAGTTTAAACCAGCTTTCTATGATATTGATCTTCCGTCATGCGACATGCACATAAATAGAGTTGTGTATAATAGTGTTTATAACACTGAAGTCATAATCTGTCAAGTGCCTATTGTAATGTCTGTGGAAATATTTCGATGGTCTATATATTTTCACAGTGAAATCAGCTTAGGCTAATTCGTAGTCTCAAGTCAATGCTTTCAAACTAAATCAATGCTTTCAAATGTAGACTGCTTTGTTCGACTTCTCTGCTCGTGAATATTGCACTGCGAAATTTAAACATTTCTTTTGTATACTTAGAGTAGGTATCTTCAAATCAAATAATTTTACGATCCACACCACTTATAAGAAACTGAAACCAAAACCGAAACTGACTGACACAAATGTTCGGTTTTAAACAAAAGGTAGAAACAATGAGTTCGATATCTTATGATTCAAGTGGTTAGGCAGGACAATAGGAAACCACGTGACCAAAACCAAAACCAAAACTAAAACTATATATTTGAAATGAGGCATTGTATCCACTGTTTGATTCGCAATGAGCGTAACACAGATATGAACACCCCGTGCTGCTCTGATTAGATGTATGAGTATATTCAGGGGGGTGACACTAAATTCACGGCTTTTGTTTAGCCACGCAAACCTATGGCAATTTTGTTGGCTTGCTCTCAACAAAGTGAGGCAAGGTATCGATCGGTTATGAATAATTCACATCAACTCTTACTCAGCCCATGGGATTGAGGTCACCACATAAAGGTGTCATAAGTTTAGCGAATCGATTCTGTTGAATATAGTAAAAAGCGCCCCCAAGCAAGGTTAGACCGGGCGGAAGTGGGTCAACTACTATGATCCCATCAGGCCACAGTGATTTATTTCTGCAAGAAAGTCTGTTAAGGGGGTACTACACCCCTCAATAAATTTGCGTCTATTTTTGCATTTTTCTCAAAAACTAATAACACACTGGTAACAAAAGTTATGTATATTATAGGGGCAAGGAATCCAATTACTACACTGGAATTTCAGTGACCCAAGACAAGCAGTACGTTATTTATGATAAGAAATAAGGTACCGCTAGGATGTACCTCATTTTCTATCATATATACTGAACTGCTTGTCTTGAGTCACTGAAATTTCAGTGTAGTAATTGGATTCCTTGCCCCAATAATACACATAACTTTTGTTACCAGTGTGTTATTATTTTTTGAGAAAAATGTAAAAATAGTCACAAATTTACCACAAGGGTGTAGTACCCCCTTAATTTGATAAGGGAATGTCTTGTTGATATAGTAATGTCGAAATTGAGACTAACTATCGATAATACGAAGGAAATATACGACAAGCATAAGATATGAAATACAGTGAGTATTTGAAGTCAAAAAATCATTTGACACATCACGTGATTCCAAAATGGCACCCGCGGCAGAGTTTTTGCCATGTGCTTCCTCCCTGTGGAAAAGTATCCCGAAAAATATCAATCTGCACTAATACACTTATTGGTGTACCCTGCCAGTATGAATTATTGTTGAAAAGTAGAATGGCACAGTAATTTTGACATTTAATTGTATACCGCCACTAATAATCCAAAAATCCGATCTTTATTCATCACGTCTATTGGCTCATTTTCTTACATTGAACTATTATAGGCACTTCAACATCGATGATAACCAGCATACACCACAAGACCCCAGAAAAAAAACCCATAGGCTCACGTCAAGCCGTCTGTACAACCTGTCTTCAATCATATAATAGATTGAATACAATACCGTTCTTTTCAAAGAGACTAATCTTACAGGTGCAAGTGATTAGCATTTCTTTGACATCTATGGTTCGATGCATCGGTAGGTCCTACTGCATGAACGTGAGTGCGGGCGATCTAGTCAAAATTGTATTCATCTATTGTTATGGTACTTAATCCGATTTAAGTACGTCACTTCGCCAGCGTGCCTATAAACGTATTCTGTTAGGGAGTAGCCTACATAGTACAATTTCAAACTTTGTGATTGGCAATAGGCCCCTACCGTACGTAGGCCTACATTAAAACGTATGCATGGGTGACACCCAGGAGCGATTATAGTATTTATTTCCTAGCTACATCATATTTTGATTGTTTCCGTTTGCCATAATTCAACACAGAATAAAAGCAAAACTCACTGAAAAATAACATTTGCTGAAAAATGAACTAAGTTTAGGGAGTGTTCAGAAATACTTTGGTGGGGGGGGGGGGCAATATATTTATTCGTGTAACAAATTTTTTAACCCCCACCCCCTCTTCGTTAACCCAAAACTTTGTTGGCCCCCGGTCTCACAAGTTAATGGACCTAAAACTGTTATGACCCCCACCCTCATATTTTAATATTTTAAAGTACAAAACTATTTTACCCCCCCCCCCAACCTGTACCATTGTACATCAAACGATAGAGGAACTAATATTATTAAATAATACTAAAACTTGTATTCATGTCAGTGTTGTGAGTAATTTAGTAAAATAGGGTAATTTTTTAAAATTAAAACTTCAAATAATATTGTTTTTGTTTGTTTGTTTTAGATGACAATTACAGTTTCATGCAAAAGAGTTATGCAAATACTTTAAAATGTATACGTTCGGCATATAGGCCTACGCGTCATGGCCTACTCTGCCTGGCAAAGCTAGTCTGGTCGGAATGTGCATAATAATTATGTTTCGTTCGGTAGCCGATGCAAACGGAAACTACGCTGTCCCTTGATCAAACGTCTATTATATTAACGCCCTCTGGCCAGGTCAGACCATCATTTTAATAACAATATGCTATTAACATATGAATTGGACACATGCAAATTACGAAGTGTCACATCCTGATTTAATAATCCTTGGTATATTGCATGCGTTATGTTATGCGGAAGTTGCTTTACATAATTATACGAATGACGTAGCAGAGGGTGGTAGCACATGGTTGCTAAGGACTTTTATAGAGGCCCTGCATGAAATTATCGATTGGCTCCAAACAAAGGATTTGAGCCGGTGTCCTTCACCGTAGTTATGGCGGAGTGCAGTCCATTCAATCAAATGTTGTCATCAACCTATTTGATCGTAGTGCAGGATTATGTGTGTTAGACGAACTGTCACGGTAGATTGCAATCATGCTTTTGTGGAATGCATTTGAGTAGTCCGCCATATTTACGGGATGATACGTCACATGCAAGGCCTCTATTGGTTGGTATAATTTGGTTCATCTCAAGTTTGGTAGTGACGTATATGCGTATTTTCCGTGCAGCAGTATCAAATCGCGCGCGTAAAGTTAAACGCCCTAAGTGTGCGTGCACGCGTACATGAGTGTTTTGTTGGCACGCTTGCAGCGCAACCGCGAAGTAGCATTGACGTCACTACCAAACTTTAGGTGAACCAAAGTATAGAAATTCCGAATATGGGAATGGCTTTTAATTAAGCGAAGTCGAATTAAGGTGGTATATGAGGCATTTCATAATTCTCGCTATTCACAATAAGGGCGCCGCCAGCGGTTTGCGATGTAATCGTGATGTATCATGGGAAAAGGTCGACATCCAAGCCCGCGCAATACGAATATTACCATGCTATTACATAGGAACACGTGACAATATTTTTTTAGTTTGTCAAAATAAAGGTGTTACACGTGAATCGATACTCAATAATACTTAATAATGTGATTTGAAATGTGCACAATTAATTTTTCTCTATCGATTTGCGTGTAATACCGTTATATTGACAAACTAAAAATATTGTCACGTGTTCCTATGTAATAGCATGGTAATATTCGTATTGCGCGGACTTGATGTCGACCTTTTCCCATGATACATCACGATTATATCGCAAAATCTGTTGGCGGCGCCCTTATTGTGAATAGCGAGAATTATATTAATTTATATTTTCTTTGTGTCTTATTGTTTTTATCAATAATCAATGCAGTAAATGAGTTAATATGACTGAAAAGGCTCATTAATATGTAATTTTAGCCAATATATATATTTTCAATACAGTAATGTTCAGGAAACTTTTATTTTGTATACTTTTTTGCCTTCAAACTTGGTCAAAGTGTTTCTATTATCTTCTAATGAATTATATAGTGACGCCGCCCTCTAATTTGCACATTTACATATTAAAATGAGCTAACTTGCATAAATGCTTATAAATTATGTAAATTAGGGTGACTAGCTAATTAATTATGTATACATTATTCAGAAGGCATCAGGAACACTTTGACTACGTTTGAAGCCACCATTCTGTTAAATAAAAATGTTATGAACATTATTGCATTGGTGTTTTTTTAGCAAAATGTTGGTAAAAATTGATATATGAATGACCATTTTCGAGTCATATTAGCTGACTAAATAGATTGATTATGCACATATCAAATGCATCCCCGGCCCCTGGGGACCCGGGGATGGCCGGGTCGTGGGCCGTGGATTTTGGGTTTAAAAGTTCAAGTCCCAGGTAAACACCTGGCCAGTCCCGGACCCACCCGGGCAAAACTCTCAGCCACTCCCCGGCCCCCCGGGGCGAATATCCGATGCAAACCGATGCAAACCTCGGGGATTCCTCGGCCCAAGTTCCCGGCCCTGAGCATCGGATATAGGCCTGGATCTACATATGGTTTTAATATCGCGGGCTCAAAATTTGGTATTCAGATATGTCTTCACTAAATGGACTGCCGAGCTCTGTACATGCTGGGAGGATTCAAACGCTTCAAATATAGGCCAACATGTGTGTTCCATTGCAAATACGTCATTTACTCACCTTGTTGTGGAACATCTAAAAACGATAACGAAATTAGGCTACCTAGATTCTCGTCACTAGTGCAGAACAGCGTAATTCTCAGAAATAGGCCTACTGTACGTTTCCTCTTTCGGACTAACGTATGTCTAATGACCCTTTTTCGGACGAGCACACCGTCGAAGGAATTTTACGTTACATTTTACATCAATGTCGGACCCCAGTCACCCGACTTTCCCACTTTCATTTCGTGTATTTTTCATACTTTACAGTAGCAGGGGGAACGGGACAAGAGGGGGATACATGTGTGCCATCAAGTGCTATATTTAATATGCATGCTTGTTTTAAATATATTACGAGGCATAAATGGTGGGTCGGAAAATGCCGGGAATAAACCAGGAATATCATATTGATATAGGGCCTCCATGTAGGTCTATATAATTAAAACATCAAAGATATGAAAGAAACAGATCACTGCATTTACATCTGTCCATGGTTATACGGGAGTAGCGAATGTGCGAACTTTGCATGAACATTTTAAGCACATAATATTATAGGCCTATATATGATTTTTTTTTATGTCAATCCAAAATGCAACTTCAATAATTATAATGAGGCTATTCTGTAAAGGCCCATACCCCATCCAAATAGGTCTACCTTGTATCTTGTTTAAAATCAAATGACCATCCTTTTTTGGCGCACTAGTTATTAATATTTTGAATTTGATTGACGAGGTTGTCATTTTGGGTAATATTGAAAACATCCTTTCAATGATTTGTGAATAATGATATTGTTAAACGCTCCAATATGAAAATATAATATAGTTTTGATATCTGTATATTAACACAAGACATTGAATTCAATTTTTATATCATACACCTATAATTATTTTTTTAAAGAAGAAAAATACAGCTGGAGAGTTTGTAAAGAACATGTACACTACCTATAGTATCAAGTCTTTTATTATGTATTATGGCCACGTAGCAGTCGATCGCAGATGTCACAAAAGTATCATGGATTCTTTTATTATCACGGTCAGTTTTGTTTTTGAGTGTAGGCCTAATAATTTAAAACTTTACTCTCGGCGGGTGCATGTCAAGCCAGTGTGGTCTGGTTAAACATGTTAACTTTAGAGCCCCGCTAAATAGCAGATACATGAACTACTATGGCAAAATTGGAAACAGCAGCCAAGATTTTGTTTTTGGAATGGATTTATATGAACAGTAACATTAATGTGGCGACTCAGTGGATTATTAATATACATCACCGGCTCAAGTACGGCCAAGTGATAGGATTCCCTGACCCATAAATGTGGACATCCTTTGCAAACCACGGCCCATTTTACTTCTTGGAAAACCCAGGGTAAGTTACGACATAATCCCGGCCCGACTCGGGTAAAGTCCCGGCCCACTTTCCCGAGGTTTTGGCCGACGTCAAGTCTTATACCAGTCCCGGCCAACACCCGGCTCCCCCCGGGATACATTTTGAGTCAAATCCCGGGTCACATGATGTCAAGTCCCGGACCATCCCCGGGTCCCCAGGGGCCGGGGTTGCATTTGATATGTGCATTACTTATAAAGCAATATAATACAATTAAATTTAAAATTTAAACATATTATGAACATTTATCCATGATTTTAGAAAAAAACTATTGGTAAAAATTATATATTAATGAGCATATTTCAAGTCATATTAGCTCATTAGCTATATTGATTATTTATAAAAAACTATTTTAATGCAATGAAATTTAAAATGTTTTTATTACTGATTACTGCCTCAAATACCACCTTAAAACCAAATGTCATTGGGGAGACAAGTTTCTGACCTGGTGCATTATGTTGTTATACGCTGGCGAAGTTACGTAATAATCGGATTAACTACCATAGCAATAGGTGAAAACAATTTTTGAATATACCGCGCTGCACTGATACTTTCACGCGGTACCTCTGCATTGAAACATATCATGCTGATCACTTGCACCTGTAAGATTAGTATATTTGAAAAGACTAGTATTGTGTTCAATCTATGATTGCAGACATACACAGGTGATTAGTTCAACCGGCTTGTAGTGCAGCGCGATATGTTCAAAGTTGTTTTCACCTATTGCTATGGTAGTTAATCCGATTTATTACGTAACTTCGCCAGCGTATACCCAGGGCCATGACACTCCCTCATTTCAAATAAATAGTTTTGGTTTCTCTATTGTTCAGAAACCAAAAATCAAGGGATTAAAATGTGGAGATGAACTGGTATGCAATCATAACACTATTGTGCTGGGAGGACACAAGAGGGTATATATAATCAAAAGTATAAAGGCCTATAACCATACGTATATAATAGCCTATTGTGCTAACATTTTCATTATCGATATCTATCAACGCGGACGACTTTTGATGCTCTCTGCCGTAGATGGCACACTTCCATGACACCATAAAATTACACCCAAGTTATGCATAGACATCATGTGCATATATTGAGGGGTGGGGTGGGGGTGTTTTGTTTATTTGTCTGAAATATAAACGATGCATGATGATGTAGATGATTTGATTATGAATTAGATTATTCCCCGGAAAGCACAACCCATACCTCTTACCTATGTTCCTCCGCCACCTATATATAACCTCCTCCCTCCCCCTCCCCACACTCGATATCGACTCTTCCCTATTATTCCACTCCACTCTTGAGCCCCCCTCTCCCCCCCCTTCCCTTCCCGCCTCCAATGCTCCCTCCCCTCTGTTTCTCTTTCTCCCTTACCCTTACCCCCTCCCCCTCCCACCCACCTACCCTCTTTCCTTGGCGATCTCTTCTATCTCTCTCTCTCTCTATTCTCCAATAAATAAATTGAATAAAAGTTAGTTTAAACCAGCTTTCTATGATATTGATATTCCGTCATGCGACATGCACATAAATAGAGTTGTGTATAATAGTGTTTATAACACTGAAGTCATAATCTGTCAAGTGCCTATTGTAATGTCTGTGGAAATATTTCGATGGTCTATATATTTTCACAGTGAAATCAGCTTAGGCTAATTCGTAGTCTCAAGTCAATGCTTTCAAACTAAATCAATGCTTTCAAATGTAGACTGCTTTGTTCGACTTCTCTGCTCGTGAATATTGCACTGCGAAATTTAAACATTTCTTTTGTATACTTAGAGTAGGTATCTTCAAATCAAATAATTTTACGATCCACACCACTTATAAGAAACTGAAACCAAAACCGAAATTGACTGACACAAATGTTCGGTTTTAAACAAAAGGTAGAAACAATGAGTTCGATATCTTATGATTCAAGTGGTTAGGCAGGACAATAGGAAACCACGTGACCAAAACCAAAACCAAAACTAAAACTATATATTTGAAATGAGGCACTCTATTCACGTGGTTTCTTTTCCAACGCTAAAAGATTACGAATTTTGGTGGTTTGTAAATGAAAAGTGTCCGCACTATCGATTGATTACGTAACTGTTATGAATAATTTATTAGTTTTTCAATGCAATCGCCTCGACCCATTAATACATATTATCTGTATTTATCAAAGTACTTGGAATAGCAATCTGGTGAGTTCACTGAACTACGCCCAAATACTGATGGAGTTTTAATGGCGCTAATCCTCTCCATACACAGATGAACAAATACAATAGGAGAAGGTCAACACATATGACCTCCTATATGACATGTTATATGAGATGTACAACAACCTGAATATCATAAAGATCAGTGTTCGTTTGTGCATATGAACTGCATATTTACAATACTAAATATTACTCGTTATATATTATGTCAAATATTGGTATTATGACAACACGGTATATACATTGTATATAAAACGACTAATAGATCCTACTATCATGGCGTCAGGTCATTGGTTCATCATATCCCGTATGTTTCTTAAAATTCATTCATATTTGAGACAAATTTCTGTGCCCATTTTATAGGCGTATAGGTGGATCCGTTTTTTTTTGTCATTTTCATTTCTTTTTGATGAAAGAATTAAGGTTTTCCACTGCACGGAGGCCACTATGTGATACTAATTTAATGCTATTTGTAAATGAATGCGGATTCCCGGTTGTTGTTTTTCCACAGTGTGACAACTGTCCACCCATCCAGACAACATCATCACATAATAAAACGTCTGTATTTGTACGATGAGTAAATATTAAACTGAACTTTGCCTTGGAACATTGTGTAAGACGGTGTAAGATTTTGTGGGCGCCCTCAACATTATTATCCTCTTTGTATCCGTAAATGACATGGCATAGACTGTGTGAATTCTATGAAGACTACTTATACATGGGGTCATATCCATGGACACAAGTAACGATAATTGACAACACGATACGCGACTGTATTTAGGAGGCTAACCACTAATAATTAATAATGCCGGGTAGGGCCTACTCCTGGGCGACTCGTGTGGGCAAGGACGCTTAGGACGGTGACCAAATGAGTCTCAAATTTCACCGGGGAGGGGGGAGGGGCACTCAAGTATGATAATGTAGGCCTATACGCATGTGTGGCCAACTTTTTAAACACCCCCTAAAACGAGTTTTACCCTACCAGAAAATGAGAAAACGGACATTTTGATGAGAAACGGCCAAAATGGTGAGAATTTAAATTTTCTCATTCTTTTGGATGAGAAACTTCCTGGTGTGTGTGTCAATCATTATTGTCTTATTAAAATCCGGGACTTTGGTTGACCTGTGCTAGACTCCAGCACATGTTAATGACGCAAAGACAGTTGTGGTAACACCATGGTCGCAGACCTGCAAAAAAGCTCAAAAACAGATAGTAATGAAACCAGTTTTTATTTTCCTTGCTCTAGCGAGTTCACAGAGAAGGTGTTTCTAGTACAATGCAGCGTCGGACTCTAGCTGAGAGCGTAGCCTGAGTCCAAACGGACTCCAAGAAGGGCTCTCCATACACAAATGAACAAACACAAAGGAAAGTAGTCTCCTCCGTGACCAGCTTGATTTCGATGGAGCGAAACCAAATTGGCTGCAGAGGAGACGGGTAATTTTGCCATGCAAATGAGGTGAGTGCCCTCTCAAGAATAACTACTCTCTGGTATACCCTTGTGTATATGGTTTAATTATTTGCTTCACTTGGGAGCACATCACAGTGGTTTAACATGTGCGTTCACGCGTGTTAAAATAAGTAGAGCAAAGAGCGGTATTAGGGACCACCATTTTCAATTTTCATCATACCTGACTTTTACTTAATACTTGTTTCTGTTTTTAATGGTTTCATTTGATAGATCTGTTATTCAGCTATGTATATAGCAGAAAAATCTGCCAACAATGCGTCATTTTCAAACGCCATGCATTTATCTTTAGTGGCGGCAGTGTCAAGTGGCCCTTATTACACCAACTAGTACCATATTTGTTGACCATTTTGAGACCTTTAATATGGTTCTTAATAGTTTCTGTAAAAAGTCTTATATCAATATGGTATTTATTTAATGTGAGGAACAACTGACACATGAGATGTAGTTCTTGTCTTTCCAGTCCTCTTTCGAGCCCACAACGTCTGTACATTCATCACATTCGCCTTGCTTATAAACATTGAATTGCGTCATCTGTTGACCCAATGAAAAAAAAGTTTTTAGCGGGAAGTGTTAGCTTTCGTTCAATAAACAAAAATCTGATTGGATGAATAGAGTACTTGAGGTTTTGACAAAAACCAGTCACATGCATATTTTCCAGCTAGAAGTTCACATAGCTTTTACGATGTTATGCACTCAACCGTGTAGAGTAAAGACAGACTGTGTTCTCTACAAGGTACTGCTGCTTGGACGAAATTGTGTGCTCAGGTGTATCGAGGTGGAAACCGTGCAAAGATGCGTTTACAAGAGAATGTTTTGTTTAGCCAAACCTTTCCATATGTGAGTCTGCAGCTCTGTATCTTATTTCTAAAATCAGACATATCAGCCGACAAGCGCATGATTTTGATATGTAGAATTACACAACTATAACGCAAATTAGAAATCGACATTTCACAGTAGATATAATACTAGTAAACTAGTGACTATAAACTGTAATTCATGAATTTACGCATTAATAATTTATACTTTTTGACTTTATATCGTTTATCAATAAGATTGATCGATTTATTGACACATTTTAATTTTAGGAACACTGAGCCGAATTTATACACGGCATGTGCATGTGGTAGTGTAGACCGTTTCGGTGTGATAGTTTCTTTGTGATTTTGAAAAAAAGACCCAGAGTTAAAAAGTAAGGCGGAAATGACACATTTGTGAGTGGACGCGGCGAATCAGCCGTAAACTCGGCAAATTGTATTCTGAGTTAAAGTGTAAAATGTATGTGAAGGTCGTATTCATAGGTGTATCAATTCGTTGCGACAAGTATCTTATCAAACGCTGTTTAAATCAATCAATAATACTACTGCTGAAGAGGATAATAAGCTTCTACCTATTTCTATAGAATAGTTCTTGTCTTTGTTTGCTTTGGCTACATCCTGTTCAAGTGGTAGACAACAAAACTTGTAAGTTGTCTAGGTATGTATAATCAACAATGAACAATGAGAGGATATTTCTGAACCTCGTTGACTTGGGGATGATTTGAAATGACCGCCAATTATGACTGTTGGATATTTATTACCAGAAATGTAGAAAAAGAGACACATGTAGAACTGATAAAAAATACGATTTTGTCGAAGGAACAGAGTTCAACAAATCATAACCCCGCTTTTGGATATCGTTTGAAGTCAAATGATATACTTTTAAAGCTTATGGTATATATTTTCTAAACACGAAATAAAACAAAATTGACCGGGCCGACTTTACGGCTGATTCGCCGCGTCCAGTCACATTTGTGCTTCCATGACCATTTTAGAATTAGCCAAAGGGGTTAATTCAAGATCATGGGTTGCACTCCGCTCAATCAAATGCACCCAACATGGAGTTAGACACACTCAACATCATGTCTAACTTTTCATGGCCAAATCTCTTCTTTTTGGACTAGGTGAACTATGTTTCCCTATTATATGCTGTTTTAAATGTGTTTTTAATGATCTGTGTGCAATTTGGAATGTCTGCGGTTGATTCTGCATGTTTTTATAACTTCATATCCGGGTAAGCTTATTGACTGTTGATCTAAAGCTGCAGAATTCTGCAACCTTGCAGGGCTGTTAAGCTTAAGCTTACTCATTGTGACTTTGAAGGTCTACACTGAAAAAACTGTTTCTTTCTACAAATGGCTGTGGTGTATGTTTTGCTTTTGGCTGCTTCGATATTTCTACAAAACATTAATATTTGGACATGTGTAAGCTTACATGTCAACTCATCTCCCCTTTGTTATTGACTGGTCACATTGTTCACAATGTCAAATCTCATCGCTGTGCTTACTTTTCTGCTCCAGTTTCTTACTACAACAACAGCTCTGCTTGCTATCATCTAGAGAGAGTTGTTAACTTATCAAATGATGTTGAAGAAAACCCCGGTCCTGACAATATTAATGACATTTTCCCCCTTTCAGAATCCCTTATGAATAAGAACTCGTTCAACACATCGTCTATGAACTCTTCATGCTCTTCATATACTAGTTCAACTGATCTTCGACCACAAAATAACATTTCGTCAATATTTTTTAACTCGAGAAGCTTAGGTAATAAGCAGCTAGAATTACACACCCTCATTGACATGGAGAATCCAGATGTTTTGGCTGTCGCCGAGACTTGGCTTGATAACACCATTACAGATGCCGAAATCATGGATCCATCTTATATATTATTTCGACGCGACCGTAACAGACATGGTGGTGGAGTTTTGATAGCAGCAAAAGATTTCCTTAACCCAATTAGGGCTACTAAATTTGAGGATAACAACATCGAACTTGTCTCTGTTGAACTATCCACTAGGCGCGGAAAAATTTTATATTGTTGTCTGTACTATCAAAAAAAGCCGGACATTGCATTTTTTAATAAATTGGACAATTGTGTAAATAAGATTCTTAGTAGTGTACACTCATATGCATGTGTTATCCTTGCAGGTGATTTTAATGTGGATGCTCCACACTTTCAGCCTGGTTCAAAAACATTCTCTGAAGGGGACACTAGGTTATACAAGTTGCTCACTGAAAGTCTGGACCCTTTAAACATGACTCAACTTGTTGATTTTGTAACTCGTAAATTCTCGGACAATCAGCTTGATGGTACTCTAATTGATCATCTGTACACAAATAATACTGACTCTGTGCTTAATATCAGGCCTCATCATGCCATAGGTGCAACCGACCACTCAGGTATTGCTTTCAGTCTTAACTTTGCTAAAATTAAACAAAATTTTCCACCAGGTACATTTCTTCAATACTCCAAGGCTGATCTTACCGGTCTCTGTAATGAACTCCATGTAACCGATTGGTATGAGCTTCTCCATGGTAAAAACATCAATGAAGCCTGGAGTGTTTTTAAAGATAAATACACGGAGTGCATCCATACATTTGTTCCAAGCAAAAGATCCAGGAGACGGGAGAAAAAGCCTTGGATTAATGATGAAATAATCAAACTGGCAAAGAAAAAGAAGCGCCTGTACAGGAAGTGCAAAAAATCTCCTGATGATTTACCGAAATGGCAGAATTACAAAAAGTGTCGTAATATGTTAAAGGTGGTTATAAACCGTGAATACCATTCTTATGTTTCAGATATTGCAAATGACAATTCTAATCATGGTAAAAAATTTTGGTCCTTTGTTCGGGCATCCAAAGCTAAACCTACTGCTACCTCTTTTAAGATTGATGATATTTGTGTTACAGATCCCAACACCATTGCTAATTCTTTCAATGAATTTTTTGTTTCAAATTTTACTACCTCTGATGAGCCAGATACAATAGACTCAATGTGTGAGGGCCATCAGGGAATTCCATTTTGTCCCGGTGTTGACCAATTCCTCTGAGGTTTTTAAAATCATTAGGTCCTTGAAGAATGGTAAAGCCCCTGGGCCTGATGGCATCACATCAACTATGCTCAAGCTTACTGCTGCTCAGGTTTCTTTTCCAATTGCAATTATTTTTAATATTTCTCTTACTCAAGGTACAATTCCAGATGATTGGAAAAAAGCTACGGTTGTACCGATACATAAATCTGGGGATATTACCAATTTGAAAAATTATAGACCAATTTCATTGTGTTCAGTGGTAGGCAAAATGCTGGAGAGAGTGGTTACACGTAATGTTGTTAATTATATGGGGACAAATGGTCTTATTTCTCCTCAGCAACATGGTTTTATTGCTGGGCGTTCCTGTACCACTCTCCTCAGTAAGGTTTGCCACCACTGGCTACAAATTCTGGATCAAAGATCCCCACCAGATGTTGATGTCATCTTCCTGGACTGGAGCAAGGCTTTTGATAAAGTCAGCCACTCTTTGCTCTTAGCCAAGCTTCATCGTTATGGTATTTGTGGTCCTCTCTGGCACTGGATTTCCTCATTTCTTTTAGGTCGCTCACAGTGTGTTAAATTCCGAGGGGCATCGTCAAATTGGGTTTCTGTTGAGTCCGGGGTCCCTCAGGGTTCTGTCCTGGGGCCTTTGTTGTTTAATCTCTTTGTTTTGGACTTGCCAAATTTTGTTAGCTCATCGCTCCCCCAATATGCTGATGACACGCTCCTGTACAGACCCATCCAGGCGGAAGATGACATCAACACTGTCCAAAATGATCTTGACAGTATAGTTAACTGGTGCAATATTAACAAAATGTCTTTAAATCCAGACAAGTGCAAGGTTATGAGATTGTCCAGGAGAGTTGGTGTTAATAGATCCACTCCACAGTACACCTTACTTAACAAACCCTTAGGTGTAGTTCATAGTTATAAATATCTCGGCATTATGATTTCTTCAAATCTGAAATGAGGGGACCATGTTAAATCAGTCACTTCAAGAACCTCGCGTCTTTTGGGATTTATTAGGCGACTGGTCCGCTGCAATGATCCAGATATTTTGGTCAAATTATATACCTCCCTCTGCCGTCCAATTCTTGAATATGGTATCCCAGCCTGGCTTCCACATCAAAGTGGACACTTAAAATCCTTGGAAAAAATACAGGGACGTCTGGCACGTGCCTGTATTCCAGCACCCAGGGGAGAGCTTGAGTATGGTGTACGCCTTGAAAAACTAGGTCTGATGTCTGTGTGCAATAGATACAATTATCTTGCTATTTCTTTTATTGCCAAGTGTTTTTACTGCAAGCATGATATTGATCCTTTGGAGTATATTTCCATCAATACTCGTCATAGTAATTCTCTTAAGTTCTCCCATTCTTATGCTAGAACCGATAGTTTTAAATACACTGTCTTCAATCGTTTTCCAGTTTATTTTGATCAACTTCCTCCATCTCTCAAAGACCAATTCTTGTTTAGTATATTTAATTTCCTGGACAATCTCAAAAACATTTCAAAACAATTAGCTGGAATTCAAAATAGTTTTTAGTTGGGCTTAGGCTTATTTTTTTATCTAAAGGTTGTGCTTACATTGTATTATCACGCCTCATCTTATGTTGGAGAATGTAGGTAGATTCATCCTTTGCCCTGTTCCCCTGTGCTGATTGTATGTGTTCTTGTGGGAATCAATTAGGTTTAGCCACTTTGAAAGTGACTTTGTCACTATCTGGCTATCCATGCCAGGGGTTCTCTTGTCCTTTGTTTAAATTGTTCCTGGTTAAGGCATGCCATCTCTCTATTTTCTCCAACATGGGTCAATTCAATTTCAATTTCTTGCTTTATGACCTTCCACGGCTTACATTTTTATATCTTTGCATGTGTAATTTATATATTTATGTGTAATTTTGATATTGTGCAATATTTTATATGTATATGTGTCTTTTTGCTGGCAAATAAAATGATATGATTCAAAAGTAACGTTTACGCTCTACCAAATGGGGACATCTTGGGTTTTTGTTATAACGTCAAACTAATGTCAGATTTGGAATTCTTGGGGTCGACTTACCCGAAAAAGTGTCTCTGTACACGATTTTAGGTACTATAGCTCAAAACTTATTTTGTCAAGATGGCGACGATGGCCGCCATCTTGTATTTCTGGACAAAAATGAGGTCGTAATGTCTTTGTACACGATTTTAGGTGCTCTGGTTCAAAAGTAAATTATTCAAGATAGCGCCGCCAGCTATCTTGGATTTCTGGGTGAGAATGACTCCGTAATGTCAGAATCGGAATCCTTGTGCACGACTTACTCGAAAAAGTGTGTTTCTACATGATTGTAGGTTCTCTGGTTCAAAATTTAACTTTTCAAAATGGCGCCGGCGACCATCTTAGATTTTTACCTCTAGCAAAAAACGCCGGGATTTTGCGTGGGACATGGGACAAATTTTTTCTAAAATTAATGGTCCATAGTAGTCAAATCAATCGTCAAACCTTACCAGCCAGAGGTTGGTCACAACATTAATGTTTTGGACCTAACCATTAGTGATATATAACCACAATGCTCACTCAATGGAGATTTTTTTTGAGACTTACGTTTGTCTGTTTGTGGCTCAATTTGTCCCACTTTTCTCAAAATAAATAAATAAATAAATAAAATCCTATTCGTAAAAATGAATGTTTCTTAAAGGAAATATTCTGAATATTTCTAAAATTTAATAAAAAAAGGCAAATATTTTCGCCAATAACTTGAGCCCTTTTTGAGCATCTCATAAAAAATTCCCTTGATTATACATACATCACTTTTGACAAAAATGTTCTGATCTGTGATTAAAAAAAAACCCAAAAATTGGTCCATAGGACTAGGTGGACGTACGCGGTTTACGCTTCCTTAAACTCGGTTATCGATGTTTCAGCTTTAATCGGTTCATCGCTAGAGATGTTTACAAAATAACAAATGAAGGGCGTTGATAATGGCAACCAAAACGAAAAGAAAATAATAATGTGTTGCTGTTAATGAAGTACACAAATCGTTCATCGTTCACAACACGACGCAAACACGCAAGCCTATTATACTGCGCCAAAAAGTATCCTTACACTTGGAGGAAAAATCCAAATTTTAAAACTAAACCATATTTGGGTAAATTGTTTAATAGATGCACTATTTCATCCGGTACATGATGACACCCCACTGAATCTAATGGGAGTTCAGAGAGTAAAGATACAAGCATTTGATTAGAGCAGTAAAAGTGACAAACTGGTCTATTCAAAACTCCACGGACTAGACATCTGGTTTGAGAGTGGTGAATGGCTTATTTATGCTTGCCTTTAATTCAAAACAAAAGGAACTAAAGAAAACAGATTAATGAGAGTTATGAAAAGTACAGAGAAGTAAAACCTGAAATAAAAACTGCTTAAAATAAAGCTTCATTGAAGAAACTATGTTGTCTCTTTGTTGAGCTTGTTGAAACTGTTTGCGCCTTGTATATGCCAGTTTGTCACTTTTAAAACTGGACCATCGTCTATTCAATTGCTTCTAACTTTACTTCTTGAGGTTACATTGGATTCAATGTGGTGTCATAATTAGACTTCTCCGTAGTCCACTTGCCAATTGTGCATACTCTGGCTATTACATTTAAGCTTAAAACTCTGATTCAATTATGTGTGCACAATTGATAGATTTTCACATCTGATCTTTTCAGTCACCGTACTCCCTCTGTTTGTAGCTTCCCAAGTGGACTACTGACTTTGGATTGCAGTTTACATTTTTAACACGGGACTCTATGGAGAGTTAGGCCAATTTCTGGCCTAACTAAAATTGGTCATGATGTAATACATCTTTAAATGAATCTAGCTTGTGATTGGTCGCCCAGATCTCGTTATTGTTTAAATCCTCCCGACACGTACTATTGCCATTAACTATACATGGTACACCACTATCTATGGAATGCGGCGCTTTTGGGCTGGCGCGAAAGTTGGTGGATGAACGTACGCATCTAGCGCGTATTGTACCACCATGCTTAGTCTTGTGGTTAGATTTGATTGATAAACAAGTATGATTGACAGTGTGTTTTAGAGAACAAAGCCCGGGGTAAAGTTCTGCTTAAAAGTGAAAGTCCATAGTCGATTTTTAACTTGGATAATAAACTGGCAGATTCTAAAATTAGAATTGTTCAGTATTATAGTGCCATTATAGTTATGCCATTATGATATGTTGCATTCAATAATATAAGCCTACGTATACTTTACTTTTACTGTCACAAATATAATTATATAAACTTTTTCATAACCATTTTATACTAGTATTTTTATGTAATAAATATCAGTATAATTTCGAGTTCAACTGAATGCGTTCATCATGATTAATAACATATTTTTATTTATCAAAAATCGACTATGGCATAGTCTATGTCATAATGTGCAGGATTAGATAGGGCATCCATTAAAAAAACATGTTTCGAATTTTGGAATTGTGATTATTTTTCCAAATGAATATAAACTTTAAACAAACCAGCTAAAAACCAGAACAAACAAAGCAAAACAAAACTAAAGATGACAATTACGTATATACAGATATTGGCGTGACAAAGTGAACGCTAATCGTTTACGATGTTGTTTACTCATTTACAATGTCATTAGAATTGTTGTAAGAATATTACTTATTCTTTTTAATTGAAAGAAAAATCTGACGAGTCTATTGAATGCGCAGCACTAATCTTCTATAGAATCCAGATGGCCAACTTGAAAGACCATAAATAAAAACATACAAAATACAAGACATGATATTGCACTAGAATGTACAATAAGAAGCACCACATCCAATTGCAAGCAATACCAAAAATGTTTCTAAATGTTGGGATATAGAAAAGTCGCCTACAAGTTTGAGTGTTGACAAAGTATTTTGCAAACATTTTTACCAAAAATGCTTTGCAAATAACATTTGCCTAGATTTAAAATAATTTTGTTGCACTGTTTTTCATACAAAATCTTTTCCTGGCCTTTTTATAACCCAACTACTTTTATTTATTTACTAGGTTTATTATCAGCATCATCATTATAATATTATCTGTAGAATGTACATAAAGTCTGCACAAAAAGTAACGCAGCTATTATAAATACCTCTATTGAACTAGTAATAATTTTTTTCACAATATTTCAACATAGAAAGAAGGATGTTTTATCTATGCGTATTTTGGTACCCCATTTGTCCATTGTCGTTCAATATTAACAACACGGTAGTGATTTTAAAGAAAAATACCCGAATTTAAAAGTTGCGATTTACAGCGATCAATGGTTATTACGCAAGCATTGTGGCACGTAAAACTCACCATTATCTTCAGCGCTGACTTCAAATCAATACACATAGCTACAACTTTTAAACTTGGGTATTTGTCTTTAAAAACACTGCTGTGATGTTAATATTGATTGAAAATGGACGAATGGTTCCAAAATGCGTGTAAATAAATTGTCCTTCTTTCTATGTTGAAATATTGTGAAAACAATTAGTTCTGAAGGCGTATTTACAACAGTTGCGTTACTTTTTGTGCAGTTTTTATGTTTTAACCAAACATTACAAAATTGTTACAACGTTTCTATAGCCAAATCTACGTTTACTCAGTTGATAACGCTTCATAAGACTCCATCCACGGTGCAAATTAATGCGTCAAAAACAATGCAATTGTTACTGAAAAAGCAATGATAGTTAACACAAAGGCTATTGCCAGCAACATGTTGTCGATTTTGTTGGCTATTTTTTGCCATTCATTACTATTATTCGCACAAACCATTTTGACAGAGCCATCCAGGTTTTCATCAAGTGGTGTCTCATGACCATGTGAAACGGCAGCTATAGAGGTTCTCTGGTCTAAACGATAATCTTCAGCAGATAGATCTACAGATGATTGTACGTTGAACATCTTTCGAAGCCAGCATGGAATTGGTTTGGCTTTGTCTTGATTGTATAATGCCGCCACAAGTACACCAGAAGCAATGGACAAAGAACTAATCATGATCATTGGACCGAAATAATAACCTATTTATCAGAACGAAAGAGATTCATAGTCCAATATTGAATCAAAGAAATGAATATATAAATACAAAAGCCACCTAAGTCCATACTTTGGCCAAATTGAGTTAAGCATGGGAAATTGTTGCTATATATAGGCCTGTCATATGCATGAAAGAACAACTCAAATTCATTCTCTGTGTCTATTGGGCATGTGAAAAATAGCATGTATGAAAGAATCACCCAATTCCATGATTTGAGTCTTGTAACACATTGATTGAAATCCAGTATGTATAAAAGTCCACTTGTAACACATTCATTGCTAGAGAATGACTTTTGAACAAAAAATGGGTTTAATAAAGGAAAGTGTGTGGTTTATATTACATAGCAGAATGCGTATCAACATTATAAATACCTGTGTGCTTTATTTTGTATTATCTTACTAGTGGTAATCTCATTCTAACATTGTTGTCTTTGTATATGATTCAAAAGTCCAAAATTTAAAATGAACCCCACGAAGTCCCTGAAATGCTAATCGTCATACCTAATACAGGTTAATCCACTCATTTGCACGTAAAACTTACCATATTGACCAGGTAAATCTAACTGAAGGAATTAAAATGATACACGGGTTTTTCTCTCAAAATAACTTCGCATGGACTTAGGTGGCTTTTGTATTCATGTATTCAATTGTTCACATTGAAGCCAAAGATATTGAATTGTATGACATAATATCTTAAAGTCACAAAATCTTAAAGTAAGTTTACCTTTTATCGATATTAATTATAATTTATAATAACAGTCACTTAAATCAAAGTCTGAATGCTCTTTGGAATATTTGAATCAAACACACTTATGCTACAATTATGCAAGAAAATAGAGCATTCAATCACGAATCTAATCGTGCTGAACACTATATAGAATACATACGGACGAATCATTAGGCGGAGGCGCCCTATTTAACGTTAGTTTTGGACATTGAATTATTTATTGATTTTTCACTCGGGTAAGACGGGTTGAAAATAATGAAAAATATTATAAAATAATAAAAAAGGGTGGGGATGCGGACGTTATATAGTTATTGTTATATACCTCATCTAAAGATTCCCGTTATCTGATTGGTTAAAAGATCGGGCATAGTATACAAATATATACTGCCATGAGAGGTTCTGGTTAAAACTATGGGTTCGAGGTGAGATCAATAGTATTAATTGATCTCAACGAGGGACCATAGTTTTAACCAGAACTTCGAATAAAGGCAGTATATATTTGTTTTATATACTTCATTAATATATTCTTTGGTTAAAAGAAAATTATTTGACGTTTGGACTATCCAGCTTCTATCCTGAGTAAACAGCACAACCAATTTAAGCAATATTTTGCCCTTCAAAAAATCGAATAGGCTAAAATCGGGCTAACCAATTACAGCAACGCGAAATCACGCTATGGCAGTTTCGCGTGCGTGAACTGTTCCGTCGCATAGAAAACGCGCACGCGGAAGGCATGGTCAAAAGTACTATTTACGGCTTGGAGTTACTATTTACGGCTCATCCGGGACATTGAAAATACTATTTACGGCTTAGAGGTACTATTTACGGATAGTAGTACTGATGGTAGAACTATTTTTAGTCATGTGATCCACTTTTAACCAATCAATGAACAAGAATATATTAATGAAGTATATAATTTTGACTATGCCCGCAAAAGTAACTATTCCCCGGGCATAGTTCTGCGTGTGCGTTGTTCCAAGCGTAAACTGATATTACGCACGCGTTAATATTTTCGCGCGTTATAATTACGCGAAAATCGCAGATTGTAATCTGTGCCGTTCGCATTGAAACTATGAATTTTTCTTCCCAAAATCGATGCTTTGAACCAACCAGATGACAAGAATCTTAAGATTTGGTATATAAACCAAATATTGACTGCTTTTTATTCGGGGAATGGTTAAAATTATAGGCCCGCGGTGATCTCAAAACCATGACTATACCCCTCGGCTACGCCTCGGGGCATAGTCATGGTTTTGAGATCACCTTGGGCTTAAAATTTTAACCATGCCCCTCATAGCAGTCAATATTTGTATAATATTCGTCAGTTGGCGCTTATAACACTGTTAATGCTTACTTATGAATGGAATATTTGTTGATGACGGCGGAAGCAAGCTTCCTATCACCTGTTGAAAGAGCACCAAGGCAAGCAGGTTGGTGATACCAAGGGATACCTTTTCACCAGAGGCAGTCGGTAGAATAAAGGCCAGCAAATTCAAAACGGACAACGTGATACATGGTACGATTAACGTAATTATGTAAAATCCTGGACGGCGTTTGAGAACCACGGTGTAAATAACTTCCGGGAATAAGCTGAAAAACGGGTGTCCCGAAAAAGGTATAATTAGATTTTTGAAAATATAAATTTCATTTTCATGGTATAATGTGTGTACCTTCTATCAAAGTACCTAGGTGTGGAATACGCATTCCAGAGCAAGCTGTTCACGTTACATAATGCAACATTAGAGACATTGCGATTTCCAAACGTAGACATCGGACGTACGTTGAGCTATTCAAAACCACTCTCCTGTATCGAAGCGAGGTCACGTATTTAGCTATTTTTGAAGATATTCCACGTAGATACATCGTTGATAATGTACAAAATTTGTCCATTTCACAATATGTTAAAGACAGTCAAAGATATTGAACATACGAAGGAAAGTCTAATTATTATTATGATCTCTTTTGTTTGTAACAAATCATTATAATAAAGGTACAGCAATGTGTTAAAAATAGACTCAATTTAAACGCAATATTCATACGCAGAGATTGCCCATTGAAATGTGTGTGATACTTTGAGTACAAAAAATTACATTGCGATTTCCCATTTTGGATTCCCAACGTAGAATAAAACGCAGATGCTACGTTGAATATGCTGATTTTACCTCATGTCTAAGTCCATGCAACGTGCTCAATTTTCAGGACGAAAAAGTCTCATTTTGAAAGTAAAGTCATGATGTATGGATGTAGTGATCTTTAATCTACCAAAATATATGTTTTGGGCAACTATACTATTTGGGGAGCACAAAAAAACTATTAAGTTTAATCAAAATTTTAGTCAAAATCAAAAGCGGCTTGTTTGAATCAGGCATAGACTCAGTTTACTGTTATCGGGACTGTTATTGTTTCAATCATTATGCCCTCTATCGACCTAGGTTAGAAGCTGTTAGATTAGATCAAATATTATAGTCTTTATTTCAGCTCATTTGTTTTCCTTCGTGACGAATGAGCAAAATCCAGATTGGAACCGAGAAATAGCAATAGCAATATTTAACACCGTATTAACGTACGTAAAAACGTACGCGAAAAGGTACGGTCCACGTGCTGCGTTTAGAAAATCGCAATGTCTCTATTATGTTCATTTGGTGGGGTATTTGAGTAGGTTCATCCATAGAGTGGCAAAGACATTCTATTGAGCAGAGAATAAAAGTTGTACAGTTCTAGTTCGAGAGTTTGGTCGGAAATGTACAATATTGGTACATAAGATGGCTTCACCAAAACTGTCCTCTCCTCCAATGACAATCGTCCTTTATTTGTTACCACCAAGAAGCACAAAAATGTATTTAATATCAGATGTGCAATATTTAATTTGTCAATACGTTATCTCAAGGACAATATTGTTCAAGGTTGCGCCGCAGGCTTACAAAGAGACAATATTGTTCAAGGTTGCGCCGCAGGCTTACAAAGAAACAATAGCAATCAAGCTTAAACTTTAAATTAGCACCCGATAGAGGGCAGGGCCTGAAGAATGAAGGAAATTATGGGGTAAATATTTAACGGAATAAACTGCATAATCATATTATTTAGATTTATTCCGTTAAAAATCTTATTTTAACTTATCAAATTACTAGTTTTTATATTCTATGGTGTCAAATATTTATTCACAACGTTGTAAATACGCATTAAATACGATTAATAACAACAGAGAGCGCTTTTTCTCATTCACTACCCAGAGTACAAGGGTATACTCTCACATGATACTTAATATGTGATCCTAATACAGTATCTCATATTAGTATTCATGTTCTCCTACCCACTATGGGTGATATAACCTCCTCCCCGCCTCCCCACACATTTATCTACTCTCCCCTACACACTATTTCACTCCACTCTTGAGCTCTCCTCTCTCTCCCTCCTTTCCTTTCCATTTCCAATGCTCTCTCCTCTCCGTTTTTCTTTCTCCCTCCCCTTACATCCCCCCACACCCCTTTCCCCTCTCTCTTTAAATAACTTGAATAAAAGTAAATTTAAACCAGCCTATATTGGAAGCCATATAGCTTTCTATTATGTATATAGATCCTCCTACTTGTGATATGCACATAAATAGAATAGAGTATAATAGTGTATTCTATATCCTTCATTAATATATTCTCGTTCATTAATTGGCTAAACGAGTATCACGTGACCAAAAATAGTTCAACTATTTTGCAAAGCAGTCAAAAAGCCGATTGATGAGGGAACGGGTACTATTGGAATTACTATTCCCGGGGAATAGTATTACTATTCCCTCTGAGCCTCGATGCTGTGTCGCAGTTCCTAGTGGTCAGTGCAATTCGCCACGTACGCATGTTTCGGGGTATTAATGTGTAGAATGTTACCTTACGAAGCACACAAGCAGACGCACATAATTGCAGCTAAAATACGACGGTTTCATGACATAATCTGAGTTCAGTTTATCAGGACCAGTATTTTAATAGGCCTACTGACTGTGAAATAACATAGAACATGGTTACTCGAACGGGTTACTCGTTATTGATAGGTGTAGAAGAGGTTACAACATTTTCATGCACGGTCGGTAAGCGTTTAGCTATGTTAGCCATTCAACTGTGTGCGTGCTGCGTGCATGTGCATGAAAACAAAGCAAGGCCCAAGCCTAGCCTTGACTAGGCCTAGCCTATATGTATGCGTTTCTAATATTTAACCAATCAATGAACAAAGAATATATTAATGAAGAATATAAAACAAATATTTACTGCTCTAAATTCGGGATCTGGTGGAATCTATTGGTCCCCTCGGTGAACTGGAGACCGTGAGCCTACTATTTCCAGGCCCACGGTCTCCAGTTCACCGAGGGGACCAATAGATTCCACCAGATCACTCATTTAGAGCAGTAAATATTTGTATAATATCACTCAAGTGTCTATTCTCAGGGTATTCTTTTGTAATCTCGGTGGAAATATTTCGATGGTCTATTTTTTTCACAGTGAAATAAGCCTAGGTTATTTCGAAAACTGAATCACGCTTTCAAAATGTAGATTGACTTGTTCGACTTCTCTGCTCGTGAATATTGCACTGCGAAATTTAAAAACCTCTTGTATAATTTGTTAAAGGTAACTTCAAACATGAATTCCTGCGGTTACGCGATTATAACAACAAGTATACCAATCATTGTACTTACCCTAGAGGGTTATTATAATCAACAACTTTGCGTTCAATAACAACGTCGTCGTCTAATTCCCAAATTCCATTTTCGACAAAATATAATCCACTTCTATACGAGCGTAAAGCTATAAGATTCAACTGCTGCAAGTTATAAGACCAGGATCCAAATCTTAGAGGGCAAAGTTGAGTATCAAATGGAAAGAGTCGTGCATCGATAACACAAGAGATTTGCAGTACGTTAGGAGTAAGCCAATCGACGGTGCCAGTAGGATAGAGAAAAACACCAACGTCTTTAAAATTTACAAAGTTTCTGTCAACGCTGTGAATAATAAGATGATATTTAAAATAACGATAAACATTACTTAAGGCAGCTGTGTACTCTCAGACATGCATGTAGTAAAAGTGCCATAACTTTGTAATTATTCACGTAAGACATATAAAAGTATACATTTTTATATAGGCAATACATCAATAAATCTTAATATAAATACAGATTTGGTGTAAAAACAACAATTATGAAGAAAATCACACAAAAAGTGAGTTTTTGGCAATTTTTGTTCGGTACATCATAACAAAAAAACACTCTTTCCTAAAATGTTTGTTTGTTTTTTTTCTGTTTTTTTAGTTTTTTGATATTGGCCTTATATTTTTAGATATTGACCATATAAGGCATCAAAATGAACTTTTTAAAATTCACAAATGCCTATTTGCACAAAATGATGCCTAAAATCGGAAATAGAACAAAAAAATAAAAAAATGAGAAAACCGTTTCTTAAGTCGATCATGTTTTATATGATGAGCATAATTGCTTACCTATAGATGCTGTATTTATTGAGTTATCGTGTACCTAGATCGTCATTTTACCGAGAAAATGAACATTGAAATAAAGGCCGTTGAAGTTTAAAGTGGTCACATTTTGCACTTTGATCGAAGCTCACAGGAGCTCACAGTTTGGGCGAAATCTATTCATATCTTGATGTTTAAATCGGGGGAAAGAACTTCACATTTTATCAGCTAAAACGGAGCCATTTGACCGCTAGGTTTTTATGAAATCAGTGCTTCCGTGGTGCTTCCATAACATGCGCCGCGCATGCAGATAAGCGTTGCGTATGCGTAGCGTATCTGTGCGTTAACAGATTGCGCGTCTACAAAACGCGATGCGTTGTTGCGCGCGTATACCCCGATGGTACAACAAAGATTTTCTTTCCTTTTAAATTGCGGAAACGAGTGAAATAGTGAAATAAAATCTATAAAATAGAGCAGTTGGAGTTAACAAATCTGGATTTTCTTTCCTTGTATTTATAAAAAACATAACAAAGTAAATACATTTCGCATGAAAGAAACAATGTCTAGAGTACACAGCCGCGTTAAAGCAATGATGGACACATAATTCGAAAGCTTAATGAGCGATATCAAATTTAGATGTCTTGATTTTGAACATTTTAAGATAATGTACCCTCGCCTACTTCCTTGAGCTCAGCTCAGCTCATATGGTGTAATTTTGCAAATTTGTTACAATATTCCCAGCATCACCTATTGGTATTTACATCAATTTGGTTGGTGGTTTGGAGCGATTTTACTAGTTCTATAAACTTGTGAAATTAAACTGTAATAACTATTTGCAGTAAGATTTCCAGTAATACTTACTTTGCAAATAAGTGAATATCCGGACGCCATATCCTCGATGATGGAATAGACAAGACTGAAATATTGGGATATTCACTTGTGTCCCAAGTTAGAAACTCATCGTGCCACTCCTTAGGGGGGATACAACACGAAAGATAAATTAGATTTCGCTTGACGATTCGAGTGTTTTCTTAACAAACACAAACCTTCCAAAATAAATACATAGTTGGACTTAGTTAATACAAACTTCATGATATTTCTTGAAGACTCCACGTTTGCTTATATAGTTAATAATGACAATTAAGGTGTGGGGTATGAACCTTTGGACAGTATTTGTGGGACATTAGAGCACATCAGACATATCGAATTGCATTCTGAATACGAGGAATGTCCTTCTGATATCAAATAATTTTGATTTTTGAAATTCGCAATGTAATACACATAAGTGGCAATGGAAAACACAGTTGCACGAAGTAGGCGTACCTTGAGGTCAATGGATAGGCCTCTGCTTTTCCATATGCTTGACATGCCCTGCACAGCTGTTGTCCTTGCAATAGCCAGTCTTCTCTTAATTTCAGTTGTGCTGTCACCACTGTTGTTAATCATTGAACTCAAATATTCAAATTGCTTCACCTCCTCAATCAGCTGTCCATCTATCATAAACTCATCACTTTTCCTCTCTCTGTCTACAACCATTATTTTTGTCTTCTTTGTGTTCAGGAGAAGGTGCTTTTCTTCGCTGGTCTCTTTGATACGGTTCAAAAGATCAATCAGCTCTACTCTGCTGCTACAAATAAGAGTGTTATCATCGGCGTACCTCAGGTAGTAATTCTTGTACCGCCAAACTTCACTCCACCTTCAAGCCCCTCCAAAGCTGTTCTCATTATGTCTTCAGAGTATATGTTAAATAGGTTTGGTGATAGCACACAGCCCTGTCGTAAGCCTCTTCCAATCTTGAACCAATCTGTGTCCCCACTACTTGTTCTGACTGCCGATTCTTGGTCTTCATATAAGTAGCTGATCAGATCCACAAGATGACTTGGGAATCCCATCTTTTTCATAGTTTCCCACATCTGAGGGTGGCTAACACAGTCAAAAACTTTACTGTAATCTATGAAGTACATGTAAAGAGGAAGTCTATGCTCTCTGCATTCCTGATATTGACAAATTGGTCCCTAGTCCCCCTTCCTTCACGAAATCCTGCCTGCTCATCAGATGTTTCTTGCTCCATTTTGTTGTTCATTCTCTTGATGATGATCTTCAGAAGCACTTTACTTGCATGACAGATCAGGCTGATGGTCCGGTGATTGGCACACTCTTTCAAATTTCCCTTCTTTGGCAGTGAAATAAATACTGCCCTGCACCAGTCTCTCGGTCATTTCTTCTTTTTCCAGATGATACCACGTAGACGCCGTATTAGGTATATCCCTTCTTTCCCAGTTGCCTTCCACAACTCAGAAGCTACATTATCAATGCCAGGTGATTTAGCATTTTTCATTTGTTCCATGGCAAGCTCAACTTCAGATCTCAATGGTGGAGGTTCTTCCTCACTCGTTTCACACTGTGCATACACCTTGTCATCTTGTGCCTCAAACAGCTGGGAACTATACTGAACCCATCGCCGTTTGATGTCTTCACTTTCGGTAAGAGTGTTACCTTTCTCATCATTTATAACATCCATCCTGGGGTCCACTTCTTAGTAAGTTCTTTGGCAATATCAAAAGCTATTTTTGAGCCACCCTTACATCTTTCCATTTCCATACACTTCCCCTTTCGATGTAGTTTCTTTTGTCCTCCTTAACACTTTTGGAGACCTCTTTGTTTAAGCGTGCCCATTCTTCCTTTCCTCCATCTGCCTTTGCTCTCTTTCTGTCATCAGCTAGGTTTAAGGTCTGCTGAGAGATCCACGGCTGTTTCCGTTTCTTCTTTCTGGGGATGTACTTCTTTGCTGTGCTCTGGACTGCTTCTTTCATGTCTTCCCGCAATTTATTTGGGGTCTGCTCCTCTTCATTAACCTTAACTAAGGCCTATAAAAATCAAAAATATCACACTAAAAGATACAATTTGATGCTTAATTTTAACACCAGGATTTAAAAAAAATGTATATCCAAGCACAATGTTTTTAACTGACATGACTGACGACAAAAAAATATTGCTTTATATTTGACCGAGAAAATTAATTTCATAGCAAAAGGTGTATCTCTGAATTGTGCTGATTTTAACATGTATCGATCGACTTTTAGCGCGACTAAGCATTTCTAAAGAATCGGTTGTCCAGGTAGGTGACTGTAAGGGAAGTTCGGATTAA
Source organism: Amphiura filiformis (assembly GCF_039555335.1). Lineage (NCBI taxonomy): Eukaryota > Metazoa > Echinodermata > Ophiuroidea > Amphilepidida > Amphiuridae > Amphiura > Amphiura filiformis. The sequence continues at coordinate 49,643,034 of NC_092636.1, read as the reverse complement.
ACAACGCTCTGAACCATGGATGACAAGTGAGATTATTGATAACATTAGAGAAAGAGACTGTTTGCTTGCAAAATTTAATAAAAACAAACATATGTCTGAGTATTATAAAGAGTACTGTAAGTTACGTAATAAAGTCCAAAGAGAGATACGATCTGCTAAACAACAGTACATGTTGCATAGGATTGAGGCAAATAAAAATGATTCTAAAAAAAAAAAAAAAAATCTCAAAGAGCTTGGGTACCAAAACAAAACAAAAGACTCTACCAATATGGTTTTAGATATTGATGGTAAAAAGTGTTTTGAGAACAAAGAAGTTGCTAATCATTTCAACAAATTCTTTACTGGAGTTGCTGCCAAACTTGTTGGTGAGCTACCTGAGCCAAGTGGTCTTTATGATGTTAACTCCAACAGGTTCCAAAGCTATTACAGTCATATCAGGAATGGATCCTTTGATCTCCATGAGGTCAGTAAGACCTTTGTCTATGATGAGCTAACCAATCTTAACATCGATAAAAGCACTGGCTTAGATGGCTTGCAAGATGCTGCAGAAGTCATTAAAACTCCAATCACATCTATTATTAATCTCTCTATCAGGACTGAAGTGTTTCCAAGTGAAATGAAAATTGCCAAGGTCAAACCATTATATAAAAAGAAGAGCAGGTTGGAAGTAGGCAACTACAGACCTGTTAGTATTTTGTCTGTGGCCTCCAAAATTTTGGAGAAGGCAGTGTTTGTACGATTTAACAGGTATCTCACGGAAAATAACATCTTATTTAAATTTCAGTCAGGTTTTAGAGGTAAATATTCCACAGACACACGTCTTATTTATCTCCAAGATCATATCAGAAACCAAATCAGTGCTGGTCTGTTTACTGGAATGGTGCTTCTTGACATCCAGAAAGCATTCGACAGTGTTAATCACTCTATTTTATGTCAAATGCTTACTGCTCTGGGAATGAACTCCACTAAATGGTTTGAGTCATATCTGAATTGCAGATCTCAGATTGTTAATGTTAATGGCTCAGACTCCAACTATATGGCTTTAACATGTGGAGTTCCACAGGGGAGTATCTTGGGTCCCATTTTGTTCCTTTGTTACGTGAACGACATGCCCAACTGTGTTGATTGTATGCTCCTTCAGTATGCAGACGATAGCGCTCTTTTGGTTTCTGATAAAGATCCGTTGAAAATTGGGCAGCAGCTTAGCAAAAATCTCGAAAGCTGTAACAAATGGCTCATAGATAATAAACTTTCTCTCTTTTTGGAACAAAACGTAAATTGAAGAATTGGCAAAATTATACCATTGAGTGTGAAGGGCAAACAATTCATGCTACTCCCTCAGTCAAATACTTAGGCCTTACTATTGACCAGTGCTTGAATGGTGACGAAATGGGTCTTGGTGTCATAAAAAAAGTACATTCTAGACTCAAATTTCTTTACAGACAGGCAAAGTTTCTTGATTAAAATATCAAGAAAATTTTATTCTCTGCTCTTGTACTTTGTTTGTCTGATTACTCTATTTCTTCTTGGCATGCTGGCACACATAAGCAGATGAGTAAAAGCCTACAAATTGCTCAAAACAAAGTTATCAGATTTATTTTAAATAAGAATTGCATGTATCATATTACAGAAGATGATTTTAAAGATCTTAATTTCCTTAACATACAAAATAGAGCTAAACAACTCAGGTTGAACCATGTTTTTTATATTTTTAATGAAGTTGGCCCAGACTATCTAAGTTCAAATTTTACCAAGTCTGTAAAACTAAAATTTTGTTTCTAATGATTTTAATCATGTTTAAAGATTTTATTTTACTTTTACTTGTATATATATATTTCTTTGTATGTTTTTATATGTAAGTATGCCTTTTGCCCTTCTATGTATAAAGGACCCCTTCGGAAATAAGCCTTTGGGCATTTTATATATATTTACCTTGTATTGTTGTATGTGCAATATGGAGATACCGAATAAAATTAAATCAAATCAAATCAAATCAAAGGAAATGGACGATGTTGTCCGTCTGTGGACAACCTTTTAGTCCACAGTCCGGATTTAATTTGACAGCATCGCCCATTTCCTGATGTCCGTGTGGGGTTGCGCCGTCACCTTCACACTGGGGATCTGTATCCTGTACCGACAGTGTGATATGGGTTATGTGCCCATCAGTACTGGTAGTTTTAAGCTCCTCGACACTGGGATAAGGTGTGATTAAACAAATGTATTTTCACAAATAACTTTGCAGCAACTATGTCAGTCATTGTGAAATGTCTAAACTTTGCTTTATATATAAAATTATACAATATAATGCGCAGTATTAAACTCAAGCTGTAAACGTATAATAAATTAAGACAGATAAATTACCGTACGCCCCAAGACGCAACGACACATCCTACTTCCCCAAGGCCGCCATAATGCACATCAGGCTTAAATAAACTTGAATTACCTGGCAAACATTAGCAAACGTGCTGCCTTTCCCTACAAGTCCCGTTGAGGACCTATTAGTATTCAATTATTATCGTTAAAAACTAGATACTATTAAGGGATGAAAAATATTACTCGCAATAAAATATATTATAGTTTGAAGGACAATTTGAATTCCTAACTTATTGGAATCGTATGGGACAATAAGCCGATTTGTCTGGTTATTGTGAGAAAGCGGTATGAACCATGGTGTGGCGTCACGATGGTATTATGACTTTAAAGGGATGGAATGAAGGATTGCGGATAGGAGGAGTGCGGAGTGGTTAACGTAACTGTTTCAATTCCCGAAGTATCAATACTGCCTGAAAGTGCCTGTATCAATACATGTATTACCGAAATCGCATATTAATTGATTAAAAACATGATACGAACCCGTCTCTACTTTTATAAAGTTTGCATTGTGTCAAAATATTACAAAATTGTAATATGGATAACACGCTTCATGATGCTTTAAAAACACAATTCTGTTTCTAATATTTTAACCTGCCACGCATCCTGTTGTTATTAATTCCCGAATGTGATGTTAATAAAACTACAAAAATTGATGTTGTCATATATACGAAAACACTGTTATAGTTTAGGTTGGTCCCTGTGGCCTCTTGGTAGGCACGTAAATCTTATGCATTGCATTACTATGTTTAGCTCATGAATAACACAACTAATCACATTTTCGATCTCATTTTACAATAACAAGGCAGGTGCCTTACATCATGGGTTTGTTATGTCACCACAACATATCAAAACCATATTTTACATGCTGTGATGTTGTGACTAATTTTGCATTTTTCTCAAAAAATAACTATACACTGGTAACAAAAGTTATGTATATTAGGGGGAAGGGTCCAATTACTTCACTGATTCAAGACAAGTGGTTCATTATATATGTTAAGAAATGAGGTACATTCTAGCGGTACCTCTTTTGAAAAATAGTCACAAATTTATCAAGGGGTGTAGTACCACCTTAAAATCTACTAATCAGTACACCTGTGAGGCATCTAATAATCCACTTACGTAAGCCTACTTTTCTTTCACCTTAGTAATGGTATATTAGTGATTTAAAGACAACTTCGCAATACTGCCATGGAAGCGTATTGTTGTCTATTTTAGTGTTGCCCGAGCAATAAAATACAAAAGAACTTGAATACTATTATTAGCTGTATCTCAAAATCAATATTCCCGACATCCGGCTCATTTGCTTGATATTTTGTGGTTGGTGTAACTTAACTTAAGGGTGGGTATGAACGTTTGGACAGTATTTATTGTGGGACATTAGAGAACATCAGACATATCGAATTGCATTCTGAATACGAAGATTGTCCTTCTGATATCAAATAATTTTGATTTTTTGAAATTTGCAATGTAATACCGCACATTTTATGGTAAATGATTAAAAATTGATATTTTTGGTATTTAACAGTACTCGAAGTAAACTTTATAAATCTGATGATTAATACTTAAAGTGTATGTAAGTGGGATGATAAGCCGACGATCAATTGAACATTTTGACCTTTTGTATTGCAGATATGGATTTTTTTCCCCAAAACACCAAAAAAAATTAGGTCTTTTTTGGAAAAATATCCATATCTTTAATATTTTTGTAAAGGACTGAGGTTTTGTTTGTTCATGTTACGACGCTATATATAAATCTGCTATGTTGTTGTTGTTGTGGTTGTTGTTGTTGTTGTTGCTGCTGTTGCTGTTGTTGTTGTTGCTGTTGTTGTTATTGTTGTTGTTGTTGTTGTTTTGTTTTTGAAAAATCATATCGTAAATCGAGTATCGATCGCTACACCACAGAGATTGGAAAAATGCAGCTACATCGCGTTTTCTGCGATTCTTATATCAATATCCAGAGGTAATTGAATTCGTATTAGACCGATGAAGTTGGTGTTGTGGAATGTGCATATCAAAATGTAATCCTATATGCCGTACCAATCGAAATGTATCTGCTATACATTATTCAGCGTACGTGGTCTAAATCAGGATAAATCATTACTAATGGCATCAGTAACAAATTAAAGCAAATATGTCGATTCTCATTCTACAGAAAGACAATGGTATAACATAGTATTGAAGATCTGAAGATTCCGTGAGTAAATCGCAGAAGCCGGTTTGGCTTATAGTGGATCAGATTGTATTCCATTAACTTTAAGGAATACAAAGACAGTTTCATGAATACCATAGTTTATACTGTTGTCTTCTTTTTCCTTCATTGTAAATGTGAACATGGTGAATAAATTCAAGTCATAATCCTGTTGTTGCAGAAACACCTGACATCCACAACAGATTTATACATACTACAAATTGTGTTTATGATAGTGAGTTTAAACGCGCAAACAATTTAAATTACTTAGCAACGGTTGAGTTAATGGTACTTAATTTTAACTAAGTGTTGATTGAAGAAAATAATCTGGCTCTGTAGTTGAGTAAATCATTTGATCAATTGAGGTGCAAAATGTTAATCAAACTGAATTAGGTAAGATTGTTCCCTTGCATTCATTTTCGATCATGGGTTATCCTCTTTGTGGATTACCAACCATTGTCTAATACAGCATTAGGAACAACAAGGATACAAACAATGACAATCGAGGAAATTTGTTTTTAGAACACTTTTATTGCCAAACGTATTAACCTTCTCATTCCTTGTTGAAAATTTGTGATTTAATTATTTGAGGTAGCTGAAATGCAAATACCAATTATTCGCTATGAAAAGTAGTAATCATGTCAATATGCTTTATATGAAAAGGTTACTTACTATTTGGTCGGTCTTAAACTAACACAAAGGAGGCATTATACAGACTGTCTCAAAAGAAATTGTGCAAGTGGAAAACAGCATCTTTGGCAATTAGAAAATACAGTTGTGACATGATGCTAACATCAACGTCAAGGGAGCGGTCCTATCGTTCAAATTTGTTTAATTCATTTTGGTTTTGGCAATCCAGAGATCTGCTTTACTGAACACAAATGTTTGAAAACCCTTTTGTGCCACTTTTTAGAAAATTGAATAGAATGTTATATCCAAATACCTGAACAGTACTGTTAAAAAAAGAAGATTCATTTGAATTAGAAATGATTATGTAACAATTGCCCAGTATATAATTGTATTGAAGACGAGGGAAGCTACATGCATTGCTACAGGTAGTCTACTGTAGTAGACCATTTAAATTTATCATCCCTCTAATTCCACCATGGAATTGGAAAATCCACCAATCCTGTTCTGATCCAACAGCTATCTATCCATGAGAAAAATGGTCTACTGTATTTAGACTATACAATGAACTATGCACTCTAATACTGGGTATGATGCTATCTCATTAAAAATGCAACCTTGTTTGTTTATGCACAGATCCCGTGGTTTATGTTACCTGACCCAGATATAGAGCAACCCACCTGGACCACGTGGGTTGGGTTAATAGGGACATGCATAAACATGTATGCTTGCCGATCTGTTATTGGTTAAGATTACCACCCACATTGATTTTTACTTCATTAACATTCATCTCAGATTGGAGATGAAAGAGGTTGAGTCTGTGTGTTAAGATATAGTGGTTCACGCAGGTCATATTCAACTAGTGCAGTCCTTTTTTCTCTGGGCAGGGCAGTCACTGGGGATGTGGATGTGTTGTGTTTTAGGCATGGAATGGTACGAGGGGCGGTCAATAAGTTCGTAGAACAAGGTACTTGAAAGAGTACTAGCCAATTTCTTTCTACCTCTCCCTTGAGCATGGTCAATACATACCTTAATGTACCCGTCGCAATTTTTCTTGAAACCTTCTATGTCAACAAAATGGAAGTCTTCCGATAGCTCCTTGAGCCACTCTTCAGTGAAGGCTCACCAGCATTGATCACCAGCAAACCTGGTATTATGAAAGTAGGACTTAAAATTCTAAAATAGGTTTCACTAACTGAAGCCCATGCCTGAACCACAATATGGTTAGTTTAATTAACTGACCCCTCTATTGTGAATGGCAGCTTGACAAACTAAGAATAGCGTACAGGACATAATCCGAGAACAGTCACATTCCTTCCATCAACCTTCTTCACACGATGGCTTGCCTCAATTTTGCTATAAAAAATGTATGATATATGCCTATAATTGTACTTTCATTTGGCAAATGATCTGTCATCAAGACTATCCCTGGATCTCAGAAACAGTGATGAAGACCTTGTACTACGGTGACCGAGTGATGATCTTCTTAGGGGTGTGAGATCCAGGTGCTTCCACTAAATGCACTCATAATTCCAGTGATTAATGTATGCCTTATCACCTTTAGCCACATATAGATTAAACTTGCCTTGGTCCTCATTCTAAGTGTATTGAAGGTGTGGACCTTTTAAGGTCAACTGGTATCAATTTTGTACATGAAGATTCTGGGACCCCATCTAGAATACACCCTGGGATACCCAAATGTTAATGGATTAATATTGAAAACACATTCATCAGAGTTGTCATATTTTGTGGCTATCTCATCTTTCTTTTTTGGCTTTTTATTCATTATCAATGCCACTGTACCATCGCGTATATCATTAGTGGTGACGTCAGCAAGTCTTTTGGACCTTGGATGATCTTTAAGGACGCTTATTCCATTCTTGAACTCTAAGAGCCATTTCGTTGCTGTTGAATACCAAGGACTTCATTGCCATTTACAACAGCTGTACATTGTTGAAGTTTATTTGAGTTTTCGCCACCGTCGGGAGAAATTTCCATGATGACCCTGTATTCACTTCTGGTAGTTACTGTGAATTCATGGAGGTAGGCTTCCTCTGAAGAGTGTCCTGCCCATATACAGTGATGCAAAAATATAATATCTTTGCAGTCATGTTTTGAAGGAACAAGCTTTCAAATGACACCAAATTCAATACCGTGTGCCAAAGTAACATACCGAGTTCTACGAACTTTTTGACCGGCCCTCGTATAAGGAATGCAATGCAGTCTATGCTACAGGTGACGGTCACATAGAAGGAAGAGGGTTCTGAGTGACCCATGCACACGAACAATAATGTAAAGACCAACTGTAAAATGGACTAAACTGTTGATTTCAAGCAATGTCAGTTTCAACTGATGCACACTCGGAAATATTATAATTTGTACTTATGATTTGATGAAAATTATCAATGGGTTTTAAATTTTAGTGAAATATTTCGTTGACATTAATTTAATTTTACAACAGAGTCTGCAATATTTTATTTATCTTGTAATCTGTTTTAAGTGGAAAAAGAGAATCATTATACCTAAATCATGGTAAAACAGTTATTGTATTGCTGTGTAATCGATGCATTCTTTTGATTTCACGAAGAAACTCTAGATAAACTTGATGCTATCATTGATTTGCATGTACAGCCCTCTTCCCTAGTAGAAGTGGAACAATTGTGATTTTACCCTTTCGTTGTTAACTAAACATAATTATCTCGAGATTAAAACAAGCAAATTGAACAGAACAAACGTTATTTGAGAGATAAGACTGCGCCCTTGACGTCGATGTAAGCATCATGTCACAACAGTATTTACTAACTGCCAAAAAGGGCGCTTTTTACTTGCATAATTATTTTGAGACAAGCTGTAGTTGTGACTATTCATGCTTAAAGTTACGTAAACCTATTATCAATAATACCGTATAACAATAGAACATTTCACAACTCCATTTAATCCTCTTTGATAGCCACTCATCTTGTACTCTGTGAGGAACTTTCAGGAATTATCAGGAGTGGTGAATGTGTGTTCAGCATTAGTGTTTTTCTGATAGTACTGAATCATGAACCATCAGGAATAACAATGAACAAAGGGGAATTACCGTGACCTCCCAGGCAAATCAAGGAATAAAATTGGTACAATCAGGAATCTGCCTGTGCTAGTGTAATGCGGAGTAAAAAGGTACCCAAAAAACGTTGGGTCAATAGTGAACTCTTGAGTCACCATTTTTCTCATTACCTGAATAAAATCGGTACTCAATACCCGTTGTGTCAAATTTACACAATAAAGTTACTCTGTTCACTCTTAACCACCAAGCACAAAGTTTTTACTCAACCTTGAGCTATAACTTTTAAGAGTGCAATCTCGTTTTTACATTCGTAAAATGCGATTTCGTTCATCTTTGCAATTTGTGGCTGATGCGTGTAGGCTATTACCTTAAATTACATGACTATTGGATTTAGATCTTTGACTCCATTTTAATGAAGTACCTTATTCTAAAAAAAAAGAGTTATAGTTACAGAGCGAATTATATAGATTTGATATTTAGTATGGTCTGGAAGAGGACTGCATAAACCGCACGGGGTAAATATTAATTGGGTGTGTCGGGAGATGGTGTAAAGTAATTATTTGACAGAAAATGTGCTTTCCATTTGTTTACATTATGGCGCTCATAATGTAGTGAATTAGCCTACAATTGCGGTTTATGGAGACTGAATTTGATTTTTGTGGGGGTAAATTTTTGAATTTGGGCACCATAATTCTCATATTATTAAATTTATTGAAGTTGAGATGATATTTACTGAACCTAAATACCAATAAGTGTTCGTTAGAACTGAAATGCACTTGTAATCTACCAGTTTTGAAAGTAGGAGTAGAACTAGTTCTAGTTCCTCGAGGGGGTACGTGCCACGAGGCGCTTGAGATAGGACCGGTGGATTTTGTAACGTCAGAGAGGGGGTGCTTTAAAAATATGGCTCTGAAAAGTGGTACGCACTCAGAAAGTTTGAATGGCCCCCCTCGGGCAAAATGTGTTAAACTTTACCTGCGAAGCGGCCAACGAGGTGCTTGCGAGGACTGGTGGATTTTGCAATCTCAGAGAGGGGTTGTCATGGTCCCATACAGGCACTGAACAAGTGCTAGAACAACCAAGAATCCGCGCAGTTGTTTTATACCGTAAGTTTATAGCATTTGACATCAGGGGGCATTCAAACTCTCTGAGTGCGTACCAAGACACATATTATAAGCTCCACCTGTGTTGAAAAAAATTGGCACATTGCAAATGTATTTCAGCTGTGATGAATTCCAATTGCTGACGAAGTTTAGGAAATATCACCTCAAACCCCTATAAATATGATAATAACAGAACAAAGTTGTATTAAGTCCTAAACTGTGTTCCCACAAAGCTAAAATTCAGCCTCCCAAAATCCGCCATTTTATGCAAACTCGCTACATTATGAGCACCATGGAACTCATGGAAAGCACTTTTTTTCTATCAAACACTTATTTACCATCTCCCGACACACCCTAATTAATATTTAGCCCGTGCGGTTTATGCAGAACCCTACCAGTCCAGTCTAGGAATTTTGCGATAAAATATTCCATACTAAATGTCAAGTCTGTAATATGCAACATTTACTTGTCAGCATACATGGTCAAATGCCAGAAAGTCGTATGTACAATAGAAACGTGTTACAAAAAGCCTCAATGGGCAAACACAAGATGAAAAGGGATGAAAAATATTACTGGCAATAAAATATATATAGTTTTAAGGATAATTTGAATTAAATTCCTAACTTATTGAAATCGTATGGGATTATTAGCCGATTAATTTTGTCTGGTTATTGCAAAAAAGTTCTATGAACCATGGCGTAAGGTCACAATGGTAATAATGCTTTAAAGGGAAGGAATAAAGGGCGGATAAAGGATTGCGGAGAGGAGCAGTGCGGGAGTGGTTAATCTTTATCGTAAATGTTTCAATTCCTGAAGTAATTCTTAATTCTTAAATACTGGCTTATATTACCGAAATCGCAACTAATTGATTAAAACCGAGTCAACTAAGTATATAGAGTGGGATTATAATGAAAAAAGATCAGTAAGTTACATGATACAACCTATTAGGGTGTCGATTTCAACATATTGAAAATCCTTCTCTAAGTTTTGGGTTGTGTCAAAATATTACAAAATTGTAATATGGAGAACACGTTTCATGATCATACATTTTAACCTGTCACGCATACTGTTGTTATTAGTTCCCGAATGTGATGTTAATAAAACTACAAAATTGGATGTTCTCATACTAAGTATACGAAAAAACTGTTATAGTTTTAAGTTGGTCCTGTGGCCTTTTGGTAGGTACGTAAACCTTATGCATTGAATTACAATGTTAAGCTCATGAATATCATGGCAGGTGCCTTAAACCTTGGGTTTGTAATGTCACCACAACAATGATATCAAAACCCTATTTCACATATTAATGTGGTACTTCCCCCCGCCTTATCAATTTTGTAACTAATTGTGCATGTTTCTCAAAAAATAACTACACACTAGTAACAACGGTTATGTATATTTAAAAAATACCAGCACTATAGCGATATTACAAATTCAGGGAACATGAACATAGCACTTTACACAAAAAGAAAAGAGGAAAACAACAACTAATTCTTCTTATAAGGTGAGCAATTGCGTCTTTAGATGGCTCTTGAAACTGCTGACAGTGGGACATGACCTTATGGATACTGGCAAGTTGTTCCAAAGTTTGGGACTTGCAACCGGTGATTCCAAGGGATGACAAGACGAGTAGTGTCTGTAGCAGAGCGTAGACCTGGTCTAGCAGATTGATAAATAGTAATGCAGTCTGTGAGGTATGAAGCAGCCTGACCATTTAGGGACTTGAAAATGTACAAAAGTGTCTTGAAGGCGATTCTGTCTTTAACTGGGAGCCAATGAAGACTAGCGAGAAGAGGAGTTGTAGAATGACGGCGAGCAACTTGAAAGATTATGCGTTCAGCCCTGTTCTGCAATCTCTGAAGGCGGGTGATGTTACTAGAGTTGCATCCAATTAAGAGCGAGTTAGCATAGCCTAATCTGCACAGAACAAGGGCTCGCATAGCATGGCTGGTTGTGTCCGGGTTGATGAATCTTCTTATACGGGATATGTTCCAAAGAGAGAAATTTATAGAGCGGCATAATGATGTGATATGAGATGACATGTTCATGGTAGAGTCGAAAATAACACCCAGGTTTTTTTTACTGTGTTAGAAGAACACATGCTGTCAGATCCAGATTTCAGTGTCCTGTAATCTGTTCATATTGAGAGGCGGCAATAAAGAACTCTGTTTTGGATTGATTTAATAAGAAGTTAGCTTAAATAAAGCGCAAGCACTATCACTAGGTATTGTGGGATTAAAACAGCCGTAAATTCGGCCCCGGTCAATTTTGTTTTATTTCGTGTTTAAAAAATATATATCATAAGCTTTAAAATGGTATATCATTTTGACTTCAAATGATATCCAGAAGCGGGTTTATGGTTTGCTGAACACTGAACATACATGTGTCTCTTTTTCCACATTGCTGGTAATAAAGTCATAATTGGCGGTCATTTCAAATCATACCCATGTCAACGAGGTTCAGGGATGTCCTCTCATTGTTAATTGATATACATGCCTAGACAAAATACAATGCAATTGAATATATGAATGCAAAACCCATCCAAGTCCATACTTTGATCAAATTGAGTTAAGCATGGGAGATTGTTGACATACATAGGCCTGTCATATGTATGAGAGAACAACTCAAATTTATCCTCTGTGTCTATTGAGCATGTGAAAAATAGCATGTAATGAAAGAACCACCCAAGTCCAGGATTTGAGCCTTGTAACACATTGATGGAAATCCAGTAAGTATAAAAGTCCATTTGTAACACATTCATTGTTGGAGAGTGACTTTTGGAAAAAAAGGGTTTAATTAAGGAAAGTGTGTGGTTTATATTACATGACAGTATGCTTATGAACATTATACATACCTGTGTGCTTTGTTTTGTATTATCTTACTAGTGGTAATCTCATTCCAACATTGTTGTCTTTGTATATGATTCAAAAACCACCCCACGAAGTCTCTGAAATGCTAATCGCCATACCTAATACAGTTTAAGCCACTCATTTTCACGTAAAAATTACCATATTGACCAGGTAAATCTAACTGAAGGAATTAAAATGATACACTGTTTTTTTTCTCAAAATCACTTCCCATGGACTTGGGTGGGGTTTGAATTCATGTATTCAACTGTAACCCACCACTTTGACCACGGTATGCCACTGTGTATAGAGTGGGTGTATAATGAAAAAGACCAGTAAATTACAAGGTTACAATCTGATAGGGTGTCTATTTCAACATATTGAAAATCCATCTATATTTTTAGAAGTTTTGGATTGTGCCAAAATATTACAACATTGTAATATGGAGAACAGTCAGAACACGTTTCATTCACAATTTTGTTTCTAACATTTTAACCTGTCACGCATACTGTTGTTATTAATTCCCGAATGTGATGTTAATAACTACAAAAATGGATGTTGTCATATACTAAAAAACTGTTATAGTTTAGGTTGGTCCCTGTGGTCTCCTGGTAGGTACGTAAATCTTATGTATTGTATTATTATGTTTAGCTCATGAATAACGCAACTAATCACATTTTCGATCTCATTTTACAATAACAAGGCAGGTGCCTTACATCATGGGTTTGTTATGTCACCACAACATATCAAAACCATATTTTACATGTTAAGGTGGCACTACACCCCCTGATCAATTTTGTGACTAATTTTGAAAATTACTAAAAAAATAACTACACACTGGTAACAAAAGTTATGTATATTATAGGGGCAAGGATCCAATTACTTCACTGAAGGTTCAGTGATTCAAGACAAGTGGTTCATTATGAATGTTAAGAAATGAGGTACATTCTAGCGGTACCTCTTTTGAAAAATAGTCATAAATTTATCAAGGGGGTGTAGTACCACCTTAGAATCTTCTAATCAGTATAGCTTTACATTATTTGTGTATGCTAAATACAAACTGTCAGAATCCGTTTGAAAACGTACCATATTCAGAAGATCAAAAACGCGTTCCGTGTTATTTTTGTCAAATGTGTGTTCCATATTATAACCACACCGAGTGATTGTTTTCTCCTCTTTTATATTGTACTACAAACCAACCAAAGAACAAATATCACCATTTTAATCAGAACAAAATGCAGTACTGATTAGATTTGAATAGCTCGTTTTGGGGGAACATTTTTCGAGAATCTTGCATGACAAAAAAAATGTTTTGTTATATTACCGATATCTTGATTACAGAGCCTTAATTTAGTCATCTAACTACCTACAGTATTTCTCAACTTTCTGGCACTCACTATTCCATTTCATTTGTACTCCAAATTGAAGCTAGTATTGCAAAAAGACCAGGTTTTTCGCCATCGATGCGTCCGAAATTTCTGAGCCAATAAGCATGTTTGTTTATTCTACGAGCCATTGTGCGGACGCGATTGTAATCACTTTATTGCTCCAAATTATAATCATTTGGCCGTTTTGAGATCAAGCAATTGCATAAGTTATTGCGTAGGTGAATGGTTAGGGCGCTGGACTATGGATCTCTGATATTAATCATTGTTTTGCGTTTGAGTCCTCGTGTGGTTAATTTATTTTTCCCATATGCTCCCCCAGCAACACTGTTCTACGCAAGCCACACGTAGAGAAAAAAAAGCGCGTGAAATTCACTAAAATACGAACTGATCAAGTGCTCTTGTTAGAGCATACATTTGAATAAGATGAAACAGGACCCTTACGAGGCGAGAGCAAGAGCTCATTGTACGTCCCTGGAGACAACCAACATGACCAATAAAACCCTACAAGTGAATACACTGAACATTCGGACCGTTAAGTGCCATATACACACTAAATAATACAAATTCCTTTAAAAAGGAACAGGGCGAGCAAATGAGGAAGTGTCAAGATAAAGGTGTAGTAATTTAATTGTTTGAACTGTTTCTATAATTCGCATCGATCATAATGATCTTGCAATGAGACTGTACAGTGTTTGGACGGTTTTTATAATACACACAATTATTTCTTTGCATTGTATTATTTTTATCAATAATCAATGAACCAATATGACTGACTCGAAAGGGCTCATTAATATTCAATAACATTTTTATTTAATAGAATACTGGTTTCAAACTTGGTCAAAGTGTTCCTAATGACTTCCAGATAATTAATTAGTTAGCTGCTCTACTTTGCATAATTAATTTTTCTATTTAAAAGCTGACAGGGTAGTATTTGCATTTATTGAGAACATTTCATTAGTTTCCGCTGAATGTTATAAGGGTAGAATACCGCCGAGTAACTAGTCCGTGCTACAGACCATGAACCTGTATTACCCATAGGGAGAGAAAATACTGGGAACCACACACTCGATATCGCGGGTTCGCCGCTCGTCCCCCCTCCCCAATCGCGAGCAGCCTTCAACAAAGACTACCGAGTAACATGCTTTGATTGACATATTTTTGCAACTCGTCGCTTGGGTAAATTTAAACCAACGAAATACATGGTGGCCCAACTTGAAAGCTTAATTTATCGGTGTTTAGAGCATCTATTCCCAATATTGTTACATATTTTAAATAAACATCTTTCTAAGAATGTGCGATGAAAAAAGTATGGGTGGACAAAGTGATTTTGGACCCTCTGACGTAAAATTGCTGCCGTTTTGTTACTTTTCTCTATTGTTGTCACTACATATTCTTAAAAAGATATTATTTAGAATATGTATAACACTTTTGAGAAAAACTGCCCTAAACTCCCGAGAAATGAACCTTTCAAATTGGGTAAAGTTCTTTTTTGACAACCCTGTAGATTAACTAGCATATGTAGTACAGATTGAAATTTAATTATCTACTGCATGAAAAATCGCTGCAATGGTAGCAACTTTAAATCGGTGCACAGGGAAATCCTAATGTATAAAAGTTCTGTAATTTAAGATATATTTTTGTAGAGGGCTGAGGTCGTGTTTGTTCATGTTACGGCGCTATATAAAAGCCCCTTTGTTGATGTTGTTGTTGATATACCATGTCGTAAATCGAGTATCGATCGCTACACCACAGAGATTGGAAAAATGCAGCTACATCGCGTTTTCTGCGATTCTTATATCAATATCCAGACGTAATGGAATTCGTATTATACCGATGAAGCTGGTATTGTGGAATGTGCATATCAAAATGTAATCCTATCAGATTATACACCGTACCAATTGAAATGTATTCATTATTCAGCGTACGTGGTTTAAATCAGGATAAATCATTGATAACGGCAACAGAAACAAATTAAAGCAATCATGTCGCTTCTTGTTCTACTGAATAGTATTGAAGATTTGGAAACTATCTTGTTTTCGTGGGTAAATCCCAGAAGCCAGTTTGGCTTACAGGGGATCAGTTTATACTGTTGTCTTTTTCTTTCTTTATTGTATAATGTGAACACGGTGAATGGTTTGAAGTCATAAACCTGTAGTTTCAGAAACACCTGACATCCATAGCAGATGTACAGACATACAATACATATTGTGTTTATGATAGTGAGTTTTAAACGCGTAAACAATTTAAATTACTCAGTAACGGTTGAGTCAATGGTGCTTAATCTTAACTCAGTGTTGATTGAATAAAATAGCTCAGTAAATTTGCTGAGTAGACTATTTGGTCAAAAATGTTACTCTAACTGAATTAGGTTGATGAACAGAGCAACTGTACTCAACAAACGATGGTAAAGATTGAACTCTTGTGCTGAGTAAACCATTTTACTCATTACCTGAGTAAAATCATTACTCAATCCCCGTTGTGTCAAATTTACTCAATAAAGTTACTCTGTTCACTCTTAACCAGCACAAGCGCGAAGTTTTGACTCAACCTTGAGCTATTTAACTTTTTTAAGAGTGCATTCTTGTTTTTTACATTCGTAAAATGCGAGTTCGTTCATCTTTGCAATTTGTGCCTGACAGCGTGTAGGCTATTACTTTAAATTACATGACTATTGGATTTAGATCTTTGACTCCATTATAACGTAGAACCTTACTCTCTAAAGTGTTATAAAGTAGTAAGGACACAAGCGGCTTAACATAAGGTCAAGCCAGGATAATGACCTTTAAACCGGAAATGACAAAAAAAAAAAAAAAAACCGACTTAAAGTACCTGGTTATTTTTCACTTTCCTTCATATTGTTCTAAAACCCAAAACAAAATAAGAGACTTGATATATAAGGTTCAATTTGGGTGTGGGGGTTTTGATGATGTGTGGGGTTTGTTTTGTATGCTGAAGATATGACCTTTAAAAACATGTTGTAATATTAATTTATAAAATGTCCCTTTAATACTTTTCTAACTGTTGTTATCTAACCTTTGACTTAATATATTTGATCTACCAGATGTTTTATCTAAAGCAAGTGAGACTAAAGTCTATATTATGTGTTGCAATTAAACAAAATAAGTCTGAAGTCGGGAATACTTTTAATGGGGTTTTCAAGAAAGTAAATGATCGACTTTAGACTTATTTTCTTTGATTGCATTACATACCCGGTATAGTTTATGATTGCATGTTTAACTTACAGGAGACATGTACTAGTACAATAATGAAAAAGCTATAGGAAGGTGCGATAATTATTAATTTAAAAAATATACAACTGTGTCTGACATATTTACAACAAATTTTAAGAATTGTTTATAATGTTTGTCTTTGGAGTTAAACTTTTTAGATAGATCTTTGTGCAGTACACTGAAGTGAGCTATTTTTATTACATTTGTCTTTTCTTTAAGTAGGTTATGTGGTAGGTTATTATATGCTTCTTGAAGTTCCTGAAATTAAGCAGTTGTATTTTTGAATAAGTTTTTTGTCAGGATAAACTTTTTTTACTAGTCCCTTTCCCCACTGGCGATTTAACTTTTGGTACCTCCAATCACGAATGGCGCATTGATTTAGTGGTGTGCTCTTTTTAGTTGGTGGCTGTTAAAAACTTGGCGACCGTCAATAACTTTATAATACATGTTTACTTATCAGTAAGCAAGTGTTTATTCTGCCAGGTCAAAGCAAGTTATCAGTAATTTTAATCAGATAAAAAGTAAAAAATATCTTTTTATTGACGATAACCTCATTTTTAATGCACAGTTCTATGACCCTTATTAACAACCATAGCTTATAATTTGAGCCCAAGTTGTGAAGTACAAGTGTTTTGTATTCAACACTATAGAGGTTTTATACATGTAAATAGCAAACTTATTCGGGTTAAGAACTGTGTACTCATAAATGAGTAGGGGTATAATTATATTGAAAACCGTATACTTATATAAATATGTTTAAAATTTTAGTGAATATGAATACAGTACTTGCCTTATTATTTTTATCCAAGGTTTCACATAGTTCCACATTTTAAATTCCATAAAAAGCAACAATGTGATGACGCACTCTTATAAATCCATTATCCATAAGTTGTACATTTGAAAACCAAAAACACTAAATATTGTGAACATGCGAAATATGATCACTGCACGCTCAAAATACATTGCATAAATTGGTTTCCTAAACTAACGTAAGATCATTGATTTTTCATTACGTTTGAAAACTAGTAGGTAAAGTCCTGAAGACGCACATATTGAAACTAAAATGGTATGATTTTACGAAATAATAAGTCTTATCATCACGAGGTTAGTCATAAGACTGGTTTTAAAGTCCAAATTTAACACAGCTAAATCAAAGTCCACAATGCAATCTACTATTACAAGCCCTATGTACTTATCTGTATATTAGTTATGTACATATTCAAGCAGCATGAAACATAAAACCAAATGAATTATGGTATAGCAAAAATATAAAATTGGCAAATTTCCAACATTAACACCGCTGTGTAGAACTAAAAAAGCTAAGTGAAAAAAGGACTTAAGTCCATTCTGTACCGTTGCCATTACAACATATATCATTTCACAAGTATGTTATAAAGTATGTTCATGTACCAGTATTAAAGTGCCCTTAAGATGAAAACAATCTGTCTTTTAAAACTTGTTCAAATATTGTGTTTTTTGTTAATATTTCACAAAAAGTGTTAATGAACTTGGGCCCTTCTTCCACTCAGGTATTTAAGTGTGATTTAGTCAAACTAAGGTAAGTGTGGCGCTGTTTAATAATTATATTCAGTTCAAATGGTGAACTATAGCATTTAAGGTAGATTGATGGTTTAGTTAAAAGTCAGGCTGTCGTTTGAGGTGATTGTCCTATCTATTTATCTATCTATGTCCCATAGCTAGTAGGCCGTTGGGGCGACGTAGTGATGGCTTTAGAGATGCATAATTTCCAAATTTCTCTGTCCTCAGCTGATCGTATGAGCTGGTCAAAGTTCAGTCCAGTCCAGTCTTTGATGTTATCAATCCACGTCTTCTTTGGTCTTCCTCTCTTCCTTACCCCATCTGTACCTCCCTGCAGAATGGTGTTTGCTAGACTGTTCTTCCATCTGATCACATGACCAAACCACTGGAGTTGTCTTCTTTTCACAATGGAGATCAGGTGTTCATGCTCTCCGATGAAACTTTCCATCATTGCCCTTACTTGTTTGTTGGTAGTATGCGTAGAGTAGTGGACCTGGAGGAGCCTTCTCATGCAATTCATCTCAAACGCGTTAATCCTCTTCTCCATCTCGGCATTAAGCGCCCAGGTTTCACACCCATACAGGAAGACGGAAATTACCAATGCTCTCAGGAGGCTCATTCTTGCTGCCATTGAGATGTTCTTGTCTCTCCAAATGGGTTTCAAATTGGCTAGTGATGATGCCCACTTGCTTTTAAAATCTAAAAAAAACCCAAAAAAACTGGAGACTGGAGAATACCCCTTTAATCCCAAAACATTGTGTCCCTTTAAGCGGTAAGCCTCTTAACCCCATCTGGCACAGTGTCTTTTGAAGTAGGGTCCTTGAGGGCATATAGCCTTTTGGTTAAATCCTCTATGCTATTTGGAGCTGGTGTTGTATTTTCGAGCAGTAGATTTTCAAATACCGTTAATTCTCGTTGAAGATGATGAACCTTTGCTAATAACTGTAGTTTTTCAACACAATCAATGTTTTCACCAACTTTTTCAATTTGAGTTGATGTAGCGTTGAATTGTTGTTCAACTTTTTGCCACTGCAAGTTTATATTTCCAATAGACATACTAGTTAGGGGAAAAAGTTCACTTTGGTGACCACTCTCTGGCTAGTAAGGTTTGACGATTGATTCGACTTCTATGGACATTTAGAGAAAAAATAGCCACCATGTCCCTCGCAAAAATCCCGGCATTTTTTGCTAGAGGCCAAAATCCAAAATGGCCGCCGCCACCATTTTGAAAATTTAAGTTTTGAACCAGAGCACCTATAATCATGCACAAAGACACCTTTTCGGATATGTCGACTACAAGGATTCCGATTCTGACATTAGTTTGACATTACGGCATCATTTTCACCCAGAAATCCAAGATGGTGGCCGGCACCATCTTGAAAAATTTAGTTTTGAACAAATCGTGTACAAAGACACTTTTTTTGGATAAGTCGACCACAAGGATTTCAAATTTGACAATACTTTGACATTACGAACTCATATTTACCCAGCAATCCAAGACGGTGGCCGCCGGCGCCATCTTGAAAAAAATAAGTTTTGAACCAGATTACCTAAAATCGTGTACAAAGACACTTTTTCCGGTAAGTCGAGCCCAAGAAATCCGAATCTGACATTAATTTGACGTTACAAAATAATTTTTGCCCAGAAATCCAAGATGGCCCCCATTTGGTAGAGCGTAAATGTGATTTTTGAATGAGAGCAGAAGCATAAGTGTGTCATTTCCGCCTTATCTGGGGTTCATGTCTCTTATATGGGGTTTCAACTGCCTTATCTTGGGTTTACATCCCTTATCTAGGGATAAGGCGCCTTATCTGTGGTATAGAAGGCCTTATCCTGGGTTTACGTTCCTTACCTTACCAAAACCAGCAAATGTAGGCATAGGAAGTAAGCAAAGTTCGATAGCCAAAAATTACCAGTTCCAAGGCTCACAAAGTGCTAAACCTGCAAAAACAACAAGGATCAATGGTAATACAAAACTGCACTAGAACATGTGATGAAAATCACTGTGCATATAAACAGACACGCTAAACCAAACATCCAGAGTAGGCACAAAATAAGCAAAGTTCGATGGCCAACAATTGCCAATTCCAGAGCCCACAAAAGTGTCAGGAAAACAGTACACTGGAAGTGATGAAAATCACTGTGTACATAGCAGTCAAACACTAAACGGACAAAAAACAACCGACGTTTCGAGCAGATAAACTGCTCTTCTTCAGGGACAGACAACAAAATATAAAAGCAAACAACAAAAACTACATGCTGTAATTTAAAAACAAATTCAAGTCAAAAACTGAAGGCAAGTTCAAATAGAACTCAGTAGCAAACAAGATAAGCTCAGAGCAAAATAAGCATGTCTTACTTCAATGAAGCACAGTTTACTACCATTACCCACTTTTTCTTATCTACATCGTAAGTGGTTGTTTAATGATCCAGAGCATATTTTTCTTATTGATCCACAGGAATTATTGCCCAAAAGCGATGACCCTTTGAATGATAGTGAATTTACATTGAAATTATTTTTTGATACACACGGAAAGCTCGCAAAAAGGTTTGACACGGAAAAAACGAATGTTATCAGAATTAGCTTTTAGTGGAAGATATCTTAATTGTTCTGTTTGGGTTCTTACACAAAAGTATAACTCTGTCCTTACTGATCTGCGTGAACAGATAAAATGGCTGGCTTTATTTTACTGCAAAGATAGGGATTCCTTTGACGAAGCCATTCGTGAAAATGATGTAATACCGTCATTAGAAGAAAGAAAAAGAATGCGCGATTTATTAGCTGAACATAAACATTCAAAGCTGATACTAATTACAGAACAACCAACAAGTTATAGGTTTGAAAAATAAATTCTGGTTAAATATATGCTTAGTGAAATATATCAAATAACAGGCATCATTGCTAATATTTGTATTATAGCAAGTGTATTTTTTTTAGTTATTAAAGTGTTTCAAATAAAAAAATATTTTCATCATATATACATGGACATTGATAAGCTGCTGGAACAAAGTGTAAATGAACAAACTGCTACACTATTACCTCAAGAAAGTAAAATAAAAGATCGACTAATACAAGTTGTTATGAGCGGGAAAAGTACGTTTTATCTCGGCAAGCAATATAGAACAGATGATATAGAAAAACTGGACGAGACACATTTAGCAAAATTATACGCAAGATATGAAGCCACCCTTGGAGGTTTAATAACAAAAACTTTAAAACAACACATGGTTTATGCTTACACAAGAACAGTTGAATGTCTTTGCCCAACGGTTAGCCAAGGACGTTTTGCATTACAAAATACAAATGAATTAAATAACAATTTAAACAATGCTCCTTTTATAGACTTGGCACTGACTTCACTTACTTGTAAAATGTATCATGAATACGGTCATTTTTTAGCTCCACTTGAAGCCGCTTTGTTAACAAGTAGTTTTGTTAAACCAGTTAATCAACAAACTGTTAACTCAACTACTCCACTGTTGAATTTTGAACAACCAGCTAATCAACAACCTGGCAACAATCAGCATCTTAATTCACCTAATTATCAGCTAGCTACGCCAACTAGTCATCAACAAAATAATAACTATCAACCAACTACGTCATCTAGTTATCAACAAAATGCTAACTAGCTGTCAACAAATTTTAACTAGCTATTAACAAACAATATTTGCTACAAATATACTATGGACCCAGAAACAATTATTAATGAAAATGCTGAAGAGACTCCAAAAGTGGAAACTCCAAAAGTGGAATCTCCAAAAGTGGAAACTCCAAAAGTGCTCCAAAAGTGGAAACTCCAATTACTAAAAAAGAAAAAAAAACAAAAACAAAAAAAATAAAGAACTTCTAAAACAAACTAATAAACCTGCTGCTGTACAAAAAAATACTCTTGAAAATACACCTGAACAAATTCCTAATGAATTAAAAAATACTTTAACAACTCAAATTAATTACCACATTATTAGTGGAACAATCGTTGTTGGTGGGTTAGTTATTTTTCTTGTGTATTTTATGCAGCGGGGAAATGTTGTAGAGCAGGAATCTTTTGTACATCAAACACTTGAACAAATACCTGAACAAACTCCTAAACAAGATCCTTTTAATATGGAATAGTAAAAAAAAAAATTTATAATATAATGGACCCAAACACAATTGTCAACGGAGCATATCACTCAGCAGTATTGAGTGGATTGATACTTACAAACTCAATGATTGCTAAAAGAATTCTTAAAGTAAAACCAGCTGACCTTGGTCAATTAAGTTTAAAAGATGGAGCAATGCTAACAACCAATGTGTATATATCAGTAATGATCAAAAATGCCTTGATAAAAAATGGTATATTACCTCCTAATATAAACCCGATTCCAAGTGCGTAAAAAAAATAATGTATTATTATACAAATGGCATCAGCTGCAGTACTTATGATTGGTGGGGCTATTACAAATGCTCTTGCATTTTCAGGAAGTAATTTTTTATTTAGTCAAATAAGTGGATCGGCAGAGCGTAAACGGCATAATTTAGCCATGGAAAAACTTTCAAGCGAACGAGATAAATGGAACGAACAACGTTTAGAACGAATTGATTATGTTAATAAAAAACTTAAACAAGAAGGACATGCAGAAAGAACTTTTCAAAATGTAGATCAAGCCATGCAAGAATATTGTTATTTGACTGGTGATAATTTACAATTTGCAACAGAAATGCAATCAGAACCAAAATTAGCAGATTTCCTTGATGAAGATCAAAAGTCAGAAAAAGGAGAAATTGTGGTAGTCGGTATAGGATTATTAATTACAGGATATTTAACTTGACAATTTATTTGAAGTTTTTCACAAATAAGTTGCCATTCTGGTTCTCTTTTTATAAGCGTCGCTGCACTTGGTAAATGAATAAAGTTTAAAAAGTATCTGTTTTCCATATCATCTAGTGGTAAAATCAAATCAACAATCTTGTAAACAAGATAAGGATATGACGGAGTGTTAGGGCCAAAGCCTTGATTTTTTTCTCGTATTTCTTCACGGGCTTTAATAAAATCAACAAATATTTTTTAGCCTTATATAAATACTGTAAGGGTATGCTAGGTAGCCTAACACCTGTTAGTTCTTGAAAGAAGTAAGTTTTATGTTTGTAGTATTTAGAAAGCTTTAGTGTTTTTAAAATGTTTCTCATGCCCTCAGGTGTTAATTCACAAATGTTGTTCTGCACAATATAAGCACGTATAGTATCTAAACTATTTCCAACTGTAAGCGGAGTATTAAATCCTAAAATTTGATCAATCCAATTTGTGAAATGTTTTTCACAATCATGAGCTGGTTTTTTGGAAGATAAATAGGCAGTTGGTCTTCTAAAAATGTTTGGTCTTGATTTTTTAGACGGCCACAATTTGGACAGCATAACTTGTATTCATCTGGTTCCATTGGTATTTGACAGTCAGGGCATTGGTCAGTTTGATTTGTTCGGTCAGTTTGACCTGTTCTTATATTATATATGTCATTTTGACATTTTTTATATTCCTCAGTATCTAAATATTTTTTATGCATTTCCAAAAAAACTAATCCTGCAGCTTGCATGTCATCCAATCCAGTAATTCTTTGAAGGCTTTCAACAAAATTATCTGTGCTATTATATATACAAACAATATCATGTCTTCAATAGAAAAAAAATTATTAAAAATTTATTACAGTCCTAAAGGATACTGGAGAGGTATATCTGCAATTAAAAAATTAGCCTCATCTGCAAAGGTCTCTGAAGAAGTAGCAACAAATTGGCTAAAAAAACAAGCAATATGGCAGATTTATTTACCTGCTCCAAAATATATTCCTAGACCAAAATTTAATATTACTATTCCCAATCAAGCGCATCAAGCAGACTTGTTATTTTTACCTCATGATCACTTGCCAAGAGGACGTAAAATATTTAAGTATGCACTAACTGTAGTGGATGTCGCTTCTCGTTATAAGGAAGCAGAACCGCTAACCTCGAAAAATTCTGACGAAGTTGCAAAAGCGTTTTCAAATATTTATAAGCGTGGACTATTAACATGGCCGCAACTACTACAGGTTGATCCAGGTCGTGAATTTATGGGAGAAGTAAGCAAATTAATGAAATCAAAACATGTTGCAATAAGAAAAGGTGAAACAGGTTTACACAGGGCTCAGGGAATTGTCGAGAGATTTAATCTTACTTTAGCAAACAAATTATGTTGACATCAATATGCTCAAGAAATTTTAATGGAAGCAAGAAGCGAAAAAAATGTGCGATCCACAGAATGGGTCGCTCGTCTACCAGATGTAATCAAAGCATTAAATAATGAGACAACTAGATTAACAGGCAAAAAACCATCAGAAGCCATAAAAAATAAAACTGTTGCAGTAAAATCTTCCGCACCAACAAAAGAAACAAATGAAGTACGTTTACCATCTACTGTAGGTGTGCGGTATTTATATCAACCTGGTGAACTTGAGGGCGGAGAACGCAGAAGAAGTACATATGGAGTTTAAATGTGTATCGGATAGAACGAAGTGTTATAAAACCCGAAGAACCTATTTTGTACTATCTTAGCGAAGGGGCCCCGAAAAGAGCTTTTGTTCATGAGGGATTACTTGTTGTTCCTCCCAACACAGAACTACCTCCCGAGGGCGTAATGACCAAAGGCTAATGTGTTGATTCCATCATCAGCAATCCATCGTTTTGTATCCAAAGGAGAAAGTGAAATTTTATTTAAATGAAGCCCATATATTTGGTGATTTTCACATCTTAACATGTTCATTCCGTGTCGGAAGATTGTTTGATTAAGCAGTGCTTCTTTGTAGTTTTCATGAATTAATCTTTTTTTACAACACATTTTTTTACACCTTTTGCCTTTCGTATGTTTCCATCATCTTTTACGATAGAATACATTTTGGTCTTAATCCAACATATTCAAAAAATTGGTTTACCTGCGCACTCGTCTTTCATTTTTCCAAGCACTTTTTTATTTTCAGTGCTATGTAAATAATGATCTTGGGGATAGTCGTTAGTGTCATAAAGATTCATGTGTTGTGGCATATCTTTGTACACGTCTTCAGTTTGTATGTGCATTAACAATGAATCGGTATCGGTGTAAAGTAAATTTACTCTATTGCCATATTGTTTTTTCATTTCATTGTAGTAGAAATCATACATTAATAATTTGCTTAAGTCAAGAATACTCATACCTACGTACACAGGTCGATTAAGATACAATTTACTTTTATACATGTGCAGTGCTGCTAAATCATTGTCAAATATTTTTTGTCTTGCAAATGATGGTTGTGCAATTAATTTTCTTAGCTTTGTTTCCTCAGATGAGCGCACTAGTTTAACATCAACGCGCTTGCGTAAGTTTTCCATTGTTTTGCCAAACACAGAGTTGTTCATTAATTTATACACATCTTTTTCAAAGTCATTTGTTGCTTGCTTTCTTAGTTCAGTGTTCATTCGGGTGTAAGGTTCCATCCATGGTTTTTGGTCAAATTGCAACACTCTATGTACATATTTTAGCCGCATTCCTAACGATAAGTATAATTGTAAGTTTCTGTAGTGTACGATGTATTTTGTTTTGTTTCTTAGATTAGGCACAAGTTTTTTAATCGTTGTTAATTTTTGATTGCCTAACAAATTCTTCTGATAAGGAGATAACCATTCATCTTGGACTTCTAAACTTTCTGGGGCCAGAGGATAATCATTATGCATGTCGTGTATTTCAGGTGGATATTCCAAATCAACTTCTAAAATATATCCTATATCAGCATTTGGAGGATGATTTATTATTTCTTGAACTTGTATCCAGTTTTTAAGTTGCACCCATGTAAACTTTCCTATGGGCAAAGGTTGACTCATCGCCCACCCATAAAGATTATTTGCATCCAAGTACATTATATGACTTGGGTTTTCATTGGGATTAAAATCAGGAGTAAGGATATTATTTGCCTTTGCACCACGCTTTGAGACCATACTTATTCCTCCTTTAAAACAATTTGTTTTTGTTTTTGTTTTGTTTTGTTTCTTATTTTCTTTCCTTCATGTTCCCAATAATCTCTACTATATAAGTGCCGTTTTAAATTTTGGTCAGCTTCTTCATTTTAACATTTTTAATGATATAATTTTGACTGTCTACCGAAGATAGCAATCACGGCGGGTTTATATGAGACAAAAAGTAATTTTTTGCGCACTGAATCGTGAATGTTTTTTGTTTTGTTTCGTTTTGTTTTTGTTTTTGTTTTGTTTTGTTTTGTTTTGTTTTGTTTTGTTTTGTTTTGTTTTGTTTTGTTTTTTGTTTTGTTTTGTTTTGTTTTGTTTTTTGTTTGTTTTGTTTTTGTTTTTTGGTTGATTTTGCTTTTTTTGTTTTGTTTCTTATTTTCTTTCCTTCATGTTTCCAATAATCTCTGCTATATAAGTGCCGTTTTAAATTTTGGTCAGCATGTCATAGTCTGTTAGTAATTCCAGCTGAATTTCAGTTTTCTTGAGTAATGCATCCCAGCTTAAACCTGGAGATGTGAAATAATGTGCAGGATCTAACTCGTATTGTCTGAGACATGTTGTTCTAAAATTCTCAAACACGTCAGCTAAAAGAAACACATCTGTCCTAAGGTAAAGATCATGGTAATCGGCTAGCGTCTGACATCCAAAAGTTCGCCATACATTCTGAGCATGCTCATAGTCATTTGCAGAAACACTTTCATCTGTTAGTGAACTATAAAAATCATCAATAGCTGGCAGTTGTGTTTCTTGAAAACGCTCCCAACTATCCATGTATTCATAGGGGTAAATTCCTTTTCTAAGAAGCAGTGCACGTTTTATTTGATCAGGTTCAAATTTGGTTGTAATGTGAAAGTCTTCTGGTTTGTTTGCTTTGACTAATTTATCAAGTGCTGCAAGAAGAAATTGGGCACTGTCAATAAAGCGTAGCTGACGTAATGAAAAAGAAATATAACATTCTAAATTTTGAGGAATAATTCGAATGTTGCCATCCACTTTGCTTATGGCCTGCATGATTAAATGGGCGTCATATCCTTTAAGATTGGGAAACACAACTGGAATAACAGTTGTTTCTGGTTTTAATCCTAATTTTAAATTACACACGTAATGTGCTGCACCGCGGAACTTACCTGTTAGATGACAGTGATCTCGTACTTTATCTAAGTAAGGCTTGTTGTTTTTTTTATTTTGTTTTATTGTCATACGGTTTTTGCAAATATAACAATGAGTTGAATGATTAAAATTATTCCAGTCTTCTTTAGTCATGTTTATAGGAAGTTGGGTTTTGAAAAATTCCTTTATTTCATTTTCTGTTTGCCCAAGACATTGCAAAAATGCTTCAGCTGCATTAGGTCCTCTGTATGATATTGGTTCCCACGTTTGTCCATCAGATCGTACAACGATATAAGTTTTTTGAGTGCTGCTTTTGTCAGGATTTAATGCGGGCCTTCAATTTTATTAATAATAGATTCAAAATCAGCATAGATTACAAATGGTGCTTTCATTTGCTTGTGCCAGTTTTCAAATTTTAATATTGATTTTTCAGGTTTTGGCATTTCAATTCGAAGCGCCCTCTCTCCATTTCCTTGGCATTCGGGTTTATGATCTTCTAAAAGTTCAGCACGTGTATAACCATGAAGACATCGTTCACAAAAGTATTTTCGGTTTTGGTATTTAGTTTGGTCATATAAAAGACGATTCAAATCTTTTATCCAAGTGTAGTGTGTACGAATGCCATGCTTTTCATTTTGCTCAATAATCATCAAATTAATACGGGGAATATGAGAAGGTTGTTTGCTTAACTGATGTATTATTACACATCCTTTCCAACCAAAAACATTAATTGCAAGATTATTCATTTTTTCTACAAGATGTATTTGGTTAATAGGCGTTGGGGTGTCAATACCTGTAAAGTTTAAACCATCATTTATAGTAGGGTATTTAGAAGGCTGATTAGAATTCTCTTTTACAGGAAATAGTGCACTACGAAGCGACCAGCGTAAACAATTATCATCTTTATTCTTAACATTAATAATTGCGTGTTTATTTTTTAAAGCTGGTGGTAAATCAATGTATGAACCACCGCGAAGAGGCTGGTAATTTGCAATATTGATCCACAAATTTTCAACACGCACAATAACCCAATTTGAACCATTTTTAACCCACTTCTCAATTTTTTCTAAAATACTGGCAAAAACAGTATCCATGTTTATTTCATTTTCATTTATAATAGGAATTTGCTCATGATAAAATGTTGGGGTATCATATATTATTTCACCGTAATTATATTTAGACATCATTATTCTAAAGCCTAACCTAAGGTTTTAACTTCTTGTGATAATATATGTTGAATTTGTGGTTTAACATTTTGCAAAAATGTAAGTGGGTCTTTTTCATTATTTTGCCCATCAGGCACATTCATTTCATATCCTTTAAAAAAATTTCCAATTGTAAAAGGAGTTTGCTTAAATTCTAAAGTCTTGGTTGTCATAGCTCTTTTGATTGGTTTTAAGGGAGTGGAAAGACCTTCCGGAACAGCTTTATTTAAAATATAATCTTGCATCATCTTATGTCTTAAATCAGCCATTGTTGGAGGGTGATATAAAGTAGGCTGTTCTGGTGGTTTAAGGTTTAAAGCACGCATAAATTCAACACCATGGTTTTGTAAGCTAGATTTGGAATAAAAATTACTAGAATTTTTAACTTTGCTAAGCGGAAACCATTCAGTGTTGTACTGGACAAATAGTCTGTTAGTATCGTCTAATGCAAATGATTGGCTTATGTTTTCAGTAATGTTATGAAAGCTCATAAACTTTTTAACCTGAATATTTACAGCATCTTCCATATATTATATCTAATTTTTTAAGTCTTTAAGGGATGGGGTATGAACGTTTGGACAGTATTTATTGTGGGACATTAGAGCACATCAGACATATCGAATTGCATTCTGAATACGAAGAATGTCATTCTGATATCAAATCATTTTGATTTTTGAAATTCGCAATTTAATACACATTTTATGGCAAATCATTAAAAATTGATATTTTGATATTTAACAGTACTTGAAGTAAACTTTATAAATCTGATGATTTATACTTAAAGTGTATGTAGGTGGGATGAAAAGCCGACGATCAATTGAAAATTTTGACCTTTCGTATTGAAGATATGGATTTTGGGAAAAAAATCCATATCTTCAATATGTAAGGTCAAAATTTTCAATTGACCGTCGGCTTTTCCTCCCTGCTACATACACTTTAAGAATATGTCATTAGATTTATATAATTTACTTCGAGGACTGTTATATATATAATTTGTCATAAAATGTGTATTATATTGTGATTTTCAAAAATGAAAATTATTTGATATCAGAAAGACATGCTTCGTATTCAGAATGCAATTCGATAGGTCTGAGGTGCTCTCATGTCCCACAAAAAATACTGTCGAAACGCAATAAACGCTCATTTTAGATCCCTTAATTGCTTAAAAATAATATAAACCATTCTTAAAAAAATGGGAAGTGTTACGAGTCGTACTTGACTCAAGGCCAAAATCACCTTTTTCCCGAACTCACACGAATGCACAACACAAATACACTGTTTGTTTAAGCTAACAAAATCTAAGTCTTTAATTGAAAACAGAGTATGATTGGTACATATAATAACAATATCGCATATATACAATAAAATCACACAATGACAGTTTTACTATATCAGTACTTAACCAGCTGTCTTCTTGTTGGTGATCCTAGAGTTCTTGCAATGTTCTGGACGACTGATGTAATATATCCTTATTCACTTGTCCTGCGAAAATCAGCGAAGTCCATAGTACACTTGCATTTATAAATCCTTGCGTATAAAATCCTCATACGAAAATGATGATGCTTCCTCCAATCTCCTTTGCGCTGCTATCTCCACAAATATATCTCCTTGCGCTGCTTTCTCCAAAAATGGTGTTTCTTTCACCATTCTCTCTTTCTCCAGGGAACAGGTTTCTTTAACACAGCTCCGCTGTTTTTTGACAGATGCGTGGCCTTCACAAACCCAGCAAACTCCAGCAATTTGACAGAAGAACTTTTAATCCTTTGATGAGGAAGAGCACTTTTGTGTGCTCGCTGTCTTCTTCGTTGCTGTATTAAAATTAGCTCAATTATTGGCTATATAAACTGGTTAAAATGCACTTCTTTTTTTTGAAGCACGAAGACCATCACACACATGTGGAGTTTCTCAATCTCCCACGGCATTCTGTAAAGTCCCAACAAAAACCTCCAGCTTTTTATATCAGTACTCATGCAAAAACCCATCATCTATTAATAAACCATTACTTCAATCACATTTTCACAACATTGCTGCAATCTTGGGATTTCCCAAGATTAATTATACACATTCACATTACATCACTTCCTGGGGTTTTTCCTGATGGTGCAATAATGAACTGGGGCTTTCCAAGTTCCAAACATAGCTCTGACTTTGTTTACAATAATTTGGGGGAATTCCAAAATACAAGGGGGTTCCCATCTCATGAAATACTTTCAGCTTGTAAACAAAGTTAAATAATTAAATTAAATTAAATTACTCAGGGCACATCACAGAAGCAATGCCACTTGACATACAAAACAAAATAAGAACTGAATTAATGTCTACTTTTATATCTTTTGTTGGAAAGGGCAAACAGCATGATAAAAACAATTATAGGCATTTATTTGTCTTAAGTGATTTAAAAAAAAACATATTAAAGAAACAAGTTTAATATAAAAACAATGACACAAACTGTACAGATATTTTTCCTATTAACATAGACTGTAAGAATTTGCGTGTTGTTCGTCAAAAAGAAAACAACAAAATTATGTTTGAATTATTGAGAACAGGAAATACATATTTAATCAAGCAGTCTTGCAATAATAGCGAACTTAATCGCGTGTTAGAAAATCTTGAAATTAGTTTAAAAGACTTGCTAAATAAATGTTGTAATGATTATCAATTTGCAAAATTACTTGCCAGTAAAATTAGTAAAATGGCATCACGTCAAGGTACAAAGGATGAATCTTATGTTTTAAGCAAATGTAATGAGGCTGTAAGCCAGATAGGAATTCACGTTAAAAATTAAATAACTACGGAATATAGGCCTACAAAAGACGGACGAATACTTAACAAAACAGAATATAAAAATTCTGGTTTGAAAAAAAATGAGTGTCTTAAATCTTTTGATGCATCAGGTCTTATTAATGGTTGGCTCTTTGCCAAAATTGCTTTTGGACAAGGAGGTCATCAGGATAATATATTTATGGAAGCACATGTATTTGGAGAGTGGATACGGCACTATGGAGAAAAACATAAATTATACGTTCTTCTTATTGACACGGATTTAACTCTTCAGCTTACTGAGTTAAAAAATAAATTTCAAAAAGAAACTAATATTCTTGTGTGTAATCATGTAGAATTTCAACTATATTGTTTTGACTTTTACAGGAACAACGCTGGTGTTTCCTAATTACTTTCACTTTTATTTTTACTTTTTTTTACTTTTACTTTTTTTACTTTTACTTCACTTTCACTTTTTTTTTATTTTATTTTTTTTTACTTTTACTTTTACTTTTACAAAACAACGCTTATAGTTAAACCTAATCCTAATGAATGTCTTTCCTGTAAAGGATTAATACATTGCATTAATAAGTCTGCCGTTTTAAAATTTAAGTTGGGCATCCTGAATATAATATACGTGTGCATTTAAATCACCAGCGGCTTCAGCATTTTTTTCTATCTCAACTTGAATATATTGACTAGCGCCCTCTATTCGTCTTCCACTGCCATGTAATGAATCATCATCTGAAACGCGCATATCAAGCCAAAGTCCATACTTTGAAGTTAAGTAATCAGGCAAGGAAACATCAGCCAAATTCAAGTTCTTTTGCAACTTGGGGATTAGCACGATGCCGACCATCAGCAAAGTGTTTTCTTATTTCATCAAAATGTTGATGTGGTTTCATTCCACTTACAAATAGTTGATTTGGATTTCCATCAAGGGTTGTTGATACTTTTGTAATTTTAGGATTGTAAAACTTTTCTGTATCTCTGCTATATGAACCGCCACCATCTGCAGGATCAACAAATAGTATTCCTTTCATGCTTTTTGCTCGTGGTGCCATAGAAATATTCCACACTGTATCTGATTTATTTAAGGATAGCTGAGAGTGTCTTATTACCCGGTCGTAAAGTACAGTAGATTTGCCTTTGTGTTGATTTCTTAGCACGGTGGCCAGTTCAGGAGAAGTTATTGTTTCAAACTCCAAATGGATATCAGAAATAGTATAAGTTGCATTTGCATCTGTGCTTACTACCAGCTTGCCATAATTATTAAATGTAAGTTCGTATGATAAGCGGTCTTTAAGTTCGCTTTGAAAAAATGGCATGTGTGATTCAAGTAGCTCAAAGTCTAAAGGAATACTAAAAACAGTATCATAAGCTGTTCCAACTGCAACATCCTTAGCATTAGCGCCCTTATTCCCAGCATAGATTCTAATTTTTCTAACTGCTTCTGACTGAATTCCTTGATAAACAGCATTTTCACGTTCTTCTGGAGTTTTCCACAAGTCTTGATAACAGAAAAATATATCACTGTCATTTAAAACAAAAACACTTTGATCTTCTAGTTTTACTTCAAGTTTGCTTACAATTGCTCGGCCAAGATTATTTACAATTGTTCTATTGGCGTCGCTTTCAGAATTAAGAGTTATTTTAAAAGACAGTTTTGATGTGCCAGGAGTAATAACATCATCTTTGCCAAGATCAGGAAATCTTACAGTTAAAATACCACCTTGATCAATTGTGCTTGGCACGTGGGTGTTGTACAGAGTACGTCGTATGCCTTTAACGCCTTTTTGTTTGCGAAGTTTACGATAGGGATTAAGTTTGTGGCCGTATTCAGTTGACATGTTATATTATAGGATATATTTTTTTTGAAAAAAAAGAACGTTTTACTTTTTTCAAAATTTAACAATAGTGGAATTTCATTTTTACTTCAAAACCTTTTACACTAAATCAAAACCATGGTACGTATGTGCAGGATTTTTTTTACTTTGTATTAAACCTGTTGATCTAATAAAGCGGGGAAAAGGTTTTTTATCTGTTTTTAGTCTTTTAGTCAAACCGGAAGGCGCCCAAACCTTATTGCCATCAAGTACTACAACACACCCCTCTCCGTACTGCGTATCAAAATATTCAACATTTGTAAGTGTATAAATTTGGCCTTCTTCAATTTCTCGCCATTTGATAGCATCAAATGAGTCTTTTTGTTCTTGAATTTGTTGGTTAAATTGCTCAACTGAAATGTTTGCCATGTGTATATATATATGTAGAAATATTTTTTTTCCAACATTAATTTATTTCCAAATTGTTATAAGAACAACATACTAATTTTACACTGAATCTGTGTTTGTCGTTGTCCCTGTATGTTTTATTATATTCTGGAGGTTTGTCATCGCCATCTCCTGGCCTTTCAAAAGTCCTTTTTTTCCTGCCTCTTCACGAATTTCTTCCTCTTTCGGTGCTTAAGTCATTGCGAATTTTTTTTCTTACTTGTGATTTGTGTTCGCGGTAATTTTCCATTTCTTGCAAAATTACTTGAAACTCTTCATTGTTTATTTGATTATCTATCAAAGCTCTACTTACAAGACCATTTACACTAGATAATTTTGATAAAGCTGTTAATTTTATTTTTTCATTCTTCTCTACTTTTTTAAAACAAGTTTACCTATTCCTGAACTTATTACACCAATAACGCCTGTTGCAATAGCTGTAATTCCTAAAGGTATAGATGCAATTGCACCAATCCCTGTTGCTAATGAAATGGCGGCTGCTGTACTTGAGCCAATAGCAACTAAACTAGAACCAGCGTTGGTATAATGTGCAGCGTTAAAAAATGATTTATATCTTCTTCTTAATCTTCCACGCGTTTCTGCTTCTTTTTCTAAATAATCGCGTATATCACGTATTTGTTTTAATCTAAATGACATGCCTCCATCTTCAGGTGGTGGTTGTTCCACCTGTGATATATCTGGATAAAGTGGCGGTGCTGTTGGGTTTTTCTGCGGCATATATAATAAAGATATTTTTTGTGATTATATTAGCACTTTGTCATTTGTAAAATTTAAAACGTGGTAATCTATAAAATGCTGTATAATTTCTTGTTTTTCTAAGTTTCTGGAGTAGAGACTTACAATTCCCAATTCTTTAACACCCAAAGATATAACGGAGAGATTGCCTAATGTTTTATTATGCGCTTCCTTTTGTTTTCCGTTAAGCCACACACAAAGTTTATGTATATTCTATCGCTATATGATTTAGTTGTGCTGTATTTACGCTGTGAACTATAGCATTGTTAAAAGTAGTATCGTCATCAGTAATTACATAATTAAAGCTATCCGCCGTCCACTGAATTGCTAGATATTTAGTATATTGGTTGGTAGAGTTATAAAATGTTAAAACAGTAATTTCTGTTGCTGGGTGGGGATTCTCCAGGTCGTGCCGAAAAAAGCAAAGTCCATGAAGCTGGCGAAAATACGGCAAGCCTAAAATTAATTCGAAGAGGGGCATTCAATTCCATTGTACCTAGATCTTTATCAAGATTTGGCAGCAGAGTAATGTCTTTAGTTATTGTTATAAAATTTGGTTGATTGTTATACTCATTTTCAGAACTATCTGCGATATTATTCTTAATTTCAACCTGGATTGCATTAGTTAAATCAATTCTCTTCCTAGCTCTAACAGAAAAGTATGTCTTACTGCCCTCTTTATGCGGAAAAACAATGTATCTTCCTAAGTCGTATGGAATAACTTCATGTTCACCTTCTATTAATTTATCAACGTATTGTTTATTTACAGCGTCTTTATTATCTTCTGGATTTCCAACGTTAGTAAGTTTGTGATTCCCAAGACTTAATTCTCCCGTCATTTGTCCCCCTGACCATTCAACTTTGCTATTCTGCAAATGTGAAGCATAATTGCTAACATAACCAGCCGTTGCCGTTAAATCAATGGGTAGGGCATGATTGTCAAGTTTATGCCCAACTTCATTGCCCCACTCTATTTTAAAATCAAAGTCCAATTCATGAATATCACTTTGCAATTGTTTGAACTGTGGGTTATTGAATGTAATTGTATAAAATGACCCAAATGGTGCAGCTGATAGTGGAATGCTAGACAATAATAGAGATGGTTGGATTTTTTTGATTTTTGTTTTTATAATTTTCACTTGTTGATAATTGTTTTAAATAAATAAGCAACCTTTTTGGTG
Organism: Amphiura filiformis; assembly: GCF_039555335.1. NCBI lineage: Eukaryota > Metazoa > Echinodermata > Ophiuroidea > Amphilepidida > Amphiuridae > Amphiura > Amphiura filiformis. The sequence continues at coordinate 49,607,407 of NC_092636.1, read as the reverse complement.
TAAATTCAGGTGGTCGATCACCAATGTAATCACCTGTTAACCAACCCACAGGACCCTCAATTCCAAGCAAATATCTAATTGGTTCAGTTAGCCAGAGTTGAAGTCCAGCCGGAATTGATAATTCAACAAGTCCTTTTGTTTTATCGTTTGTGATAGTCAAATTGTTTACTACTGTCAATCAATCCAAGCAAATATCTAATTGGTTCAGTTAGTCAGAGTTGAAGTCCAGCCGGAATTGATAATTCAACAAGTCCTTTTGTTTTATCGTTTGTGATAGTCAAATTGTCTACTACTGTCAATTGTTTAACTAAGTCATCAAAATTGTACAATCCTGCCTCAACAGTAAAAGATTGTGATGGGCTGCCATTTTGCGCCCATCTGCATGATTGATCTTCGTAAATGTTGTAATAATCAATCCATATATCAATTCTATGTAAACCAATTTTGTGTCCTTCCAATGGTTCTTGCAATTTAAATGGTTTGCCTTTACTGGCGTCTGTTATTGTGAGAGACATATTTATATTATATAATATATAATTATGAGTATTCCATCATCCTTCAAGTTTAATCAAGATGCAACTTATCGTGTAGGAGGAGTATATGAGCCAACACATCGATTTAGTTTAGTAAACCAAACTATACAAGTAAATAAACGCAAAACATTTTCTGTTCGCTTTCCAAATATTTGGATTGATTATAAATTACCAAGAGTAGAAAACCCTGAAATTTATAATAATTGGATCTCTAACCCAATGCAGTTTTGGCAAAACCAACTCAACTTTGCTGTATGGTGTGCTACTTCTGGGTGTGGAATATCAAAATATAACCATTTACGGCATATAAATCCAATGATTCGAAGTCTGTATAGATTTCATGCATACTATATATCAAATTCGTCGAATTCTTAATGAAATGAATTGCCCACTTCCTGCAGAAGAATCGTTTAATCCTTTAAATAATGGAATAGATATGAGTGCGTTTGAAAAAATTTGCAACGAATTTAGAATTTCAACCAATATTAATTTTAGGCAAAAACTAGATGAATGGAATGGAATTGGCACTGCCAAATTTACAAGAACATATCACCATGATTTTAGTTTGAAAACAAACGATAAGGTAGAACTTGCTGTAAAACCAAATGTCAATAACTTTACCCAATTCATAAAAGGCCGTGTACACTTTTTAGGCAACAGTAAAGATGCAACGTATAAAATTTGGATGGACCAATCATTTACTCACCAATCTGATACGGTTGATACTAGCTCAGATGGAAATGCAATGTCAGCGATTGGAAGTTTTGTGATTGATTACGGCAAGGGCTTTACACAAGCCGGCATAACAAGAATCAATGACTCTATTCGCACTTATGTATGGGCAATTTTAGGGGCACAATCTCAGACAAGGTCATCAATTTTAGGAACAGGTAAAGCATTTGATGCACAAAACAATTTTTAGCTAATGTTGAAGATGCAATAAATTCTGAAGTTGACCTTCCAAGTTCAATTGGGCGATACCAATCCACTTTACAATTTGCTAAAAGCCAGGTTGATTATGTTGTTGGGTTGGGATTGTATATAATCCCAAGCGATATGGATTTATATTATTGGTACAATTAATGGTTATAATAATTTGATTGTAATTGCATCATCTGATGAGATTAAAAAAATACAATTAGGCCAAAATGATATTAATGATGAGCAACCACTTCAAGAAACATTTGATCCACCTCAAGTTGATAATGAACCTCAAAGTAAATTTGATGCACCCCAACTTGATGATCCGTTTGACCCAAACAGATACACCTTTACTTCAAAAAGAAGAACAACTTACACATGAAGAAACTAAATTACTTTTAACAGTAGGTGGAGTAATTGCTGGCACTACTTTAATTTTGACTTTGAAATAGATTGCATAACATAATTATACAAAATTCCACTAATAGCTATTACTAATATCCATAAATGTTCAGCTACAAATCCAATAGCGGCTGACGCAGATTTTAGTATAAAACTTACAATACTTCCAATAATACCGGGCAAAGCAATTAGCATTTTATCAGCTATTTTTAGCAATAAATTTGCAATATTTTGCAATTGTTGTTTAATCCAACTTTTAATACCTGGTTCAGGTGGTGTTGGGTCAGGCTTTGGGTCAGGTGTTTGGTCAGGCTTTGGGTCAGGTGTTGGGTCAGGCTTTGGCGCGGGTGGTTTAGGTTTAGGGGGAATTACAGAAGTTGCAGATTTAGCAGACAATAAAATTCCTTCAACTATGACACCAATTACCATACCTAAAGCAGTTATGATAGAAATTATAGTTATACCCTGCTCACGAAATAATGTTCTAAGACGTTCGTTTAAAGTCATGTCTTCATTAAGCATTTTATCTATTGTTTGTTTAATTCGTTCAAACTGGCTTCTAAATTTGCCATCGTATTCATGGATTAAACTATCAGATAGTTTAATTTGTTCTTCTAGTTGTTCAATTTCTCTTTTGTTTTCTTAAGAAATAACTTCTTCATCAATAGTTTTAAGTTCTCTTAATCTTTCCTTTTTGGCGTCTCTTTCACCTATTAGGTTATGAACTGTTGTTCTCATGTTTTTCAGTGATTTATGCCTCTTAATTCACGAATTGGTAATAAGTTTTCTTCAGGAACATTTGTTGTATTAGTAAAACTAGTCTCCATAACTGTATCAATGCTTTCTTCAACTTGTTCTACATCTTGTAATTCTATAGTTTCTGGACAATCTGGACTTCCAACTGTTGTTTCAATATCATTGGTTATTTGATTTAAATCTTGCCGTTGTTCAAGTGGTATTTTTGGTTTTGCACCGTCGCTATAATTTTTTATGCCAAGGACATCTCTAACAAAAATAGTACCACCTGTACCATAATCTCGTCGTATTGTGCTTAGTGCAAAATACTTAGTAGGGTCCTTGGGGTTGGTTAAAAAGGTTTGTTTGCTATCATGAAGAACATAAAGGCGCTTTGTTGTAGGGTCTCTTTTAAAAACCACTTTATAATTAAGTGATGCATCTGGGTCCACATCCCATCCAAGTTGTTTAACTGATTCATAAAAATCGTCTTTTGCTCTTTGGTTTTCAATAGAACTAAGCTCCGTCTCAGGCACATCGGGTAATTCACTTAATGGTTTGTCAAGTCCTGGTTTAAAATTTTTAATTCCAAGAAGATTCTTTATAAAACGATAACCATTTTTTTTACCTGATTCTGCAAATGCATCAATATTTTTTTCAATAGATTTTAGTGAAAGAAATTTATTTGGATTTTTAGGATTTGTTAATCTAACTACTTTAAAATCTTTAACGGCAAAAATTTGCTTTGTTTTTGGTTCTTCTGCAAAAATTACTTCATTTTCATGAGGTGCATTTAAATTTACTTCCCACCCTTGTTTCTTAACTAATTCATAAAATCTGTTCTTTGCTTCTTGATTTTCAAAGGACTTACGTTCTAAGTAATTGTTTACATTAGGCAAATTAAGGATTGGTGCATTGGGTTTTTCTTTGGCATATTTAATATAATAATCTTTTGTATAAACATCCCACTCAGTTGTAGGAGGCTCTTCCTCCGCAAAATCATCTAAAGGAATATCTTCTGCAGGAGTTTCAAAATCTTCCATGTATATATTTAGTGATAATTTATTTTTACTATAACATAAACTTCAGCATACAAAACAAACCCCACACATCATCAAAACCCCCACACCCAAATTGAACCTTATATATCAAGTCTCTTATTTTGTTTTAGGTTTTAGAACAATATGAGGGAAAGTGAAAAAAAACCAGGTATTTTAAGTCGTTTTTTTTTTTTTTTTGGTCATTTCCGGTTTAAATGTCATTATCCTGGCTTGACCTTATGTTAAGCCGCTAGTGTCCTTACTACTTATAAAGATTGCCCAAAAAGTAACGCAGCTGTTATAAATCCGCCTATAGCGTCAGAACTAATAATTGTGTTTACAATATTTTAACATAGAAAGCACATTTTGATACCTCATTTGTCCAATTTCGTTCAATATTAACAACACTTTAGTGGTTTTAAAGAGAAGTGCCCTAATGTTAAAGTTGCGGTTATTTGTATTGATTTGAAGTCAGCGCGAAGATAAATGGAGGGTTTTACGTGCCACAATGCTTGCGTAATAACCATTGAACTGCAACTTTTAAATTTATATGTCAGCATGCATGATCGCCGATATGGAAAAACAATGTACATTTGCACAAATGACATTTCCAATGGGTGCAATACACATGAACAATAATGCTGCATTGTACAGTCAGTCTACTCTGAAGCACAAAGTACCGACGCGGACGCACACATTGTGCCGACTTTGAAGGCACGCATACCTCAGCCGAGACGCAGCACTGCGAACTGTTTTCGCGCTATATACGCGAGCGTTGTCACTTTGTACTTCACAGTGGAAAAATAGTAGTTTGGAATGGAATCTATTATAAATAAAAAGAAGATGTAAACAAATGCTGTGCCCCCCTACACTGAGGCCCAGCTATTATGGAACTCTAAAATTGGAAATAATTGTTCTTTTTTTTTATTTAGACAGCTTTGGAATAAAATGTACTCAGCAGGTGGTCTTATTTGTATTACTAGAAATACATCAATAGGTCAGTGAACCTTCAGGATTGTACCATTGGAAAGTACCTGTTTAGTTACTGCTGGTTTTGCCTTATATGGAATGCGAATGGTATAGACCATGTCATGAATGTTATGAATACGGATGATTTTATTTAATGAGTTCTAGCGCACAACGTTGCAATATCTTATAAAGGAATGAGACGTATGAGTATAAAGTGTGTTTACAGCATGTCTTTGGCAGTTTTTAACTCTAATGGAAAGAGCTCTCTTAAATCGAAATATAGTGAGTTATGTGCAATGGTGAGGTTATGGCGTACATTTAAATCAATGAGAACTATATATATACATTTGTCATGACCAATATTGGAACCCAACAAAAGAAATATTTTGGGCTGTGAATTATGGACCAGGAAGGTGTTCCATGTCAGTGCATTTTGCTGTTGTGTCAGTTGGACAACTGCTTGGTTAATGACATGTGTTTAGAGTAGAATATTGAAGTAATCCTGTGTGCAATTTTTGTTCATTTTTATGGAGAGGATTTTAAGATATGACCTTGTGAAAAATTATAAGTTTCTTTTTGAGGCCAGTTTATATCATAAGCTTTAAAATGGTATATCAATCATTTGACTTCAAACGATATCCAGAAGCGGGGTTATTGTTTGTTGAAATCTGTTCCTTCAACAAAATTGTCCTTTTTCCGGTACTACATGTGTCTCTTTTTTCACATTTCTGATGATAAATATCAAACAGTCATAATTGGTGGTCATTTCAAATCATCCCCAAGTCAACGAGGTTCAGGAACTGTACTCAAAGTAAACTTTTTAAATCTGATAATATGTACTTAAAGTGTATGTAGGTGGGATGAAAAGCCGACGATCAATTGAACATTTTGACCTATCGTATTGAAGATATGGATTTTTCCCCCCAAAACACCCAAAAAAATTCGGTCTTTTGGGGAAATAAATCCATATCTTCAATAGGAAAGGTAAAAATTTTCAATTGATCGTCGGCTTTTCCTCCCAGCTACATACGCTTTAAGACTATATCATTAGATTTATAAAATTTACGTTAGATGTTTGGAAATATTCGTACTTTGGTGTTTTAGTACATTGCCTAGTTAACGTCGCTGTGTGAAAAATAACCGGCCAATATTAAAAGTACTCTACTAAAATTCTAGACAATATAGTTTTGTAACATGTCCTAAATTTTTAGCTAATTTAGGTGTTTGGAGAGGGTCGTACTTTTGTGTTTTAGGAAGGATATGTAAACGACAGATAACACCAAAAATATGAAGAAATTATTACCAAATGCTGGTTTACAAAAAGCACGCCATTGTCTCATTTCGTGAACAAAAGCACACATACCATTGTTTCCTTTCGTTTCCTTTATAATCGGTTACCCAACTGAAGCTATAATACAAACTTTATTGCGATATCGCACATGAAAACAGTCACATGTGCACAGCCAGAGAAGATCCGATTTAATCAGTTGAGCTGTTTCAATGAGTGTTATCTTGGTTTAATAGCTTTTAATGGGGTCTTTTGGGGGGAATAAATCCATATCTTCAATATGAAAGGTAAAAATTTTCAATTGATCGTCGGCTTTTCCTCCCAGCTACATACGCTTTAAGAATATATCATTAGATTTATAAAATTTACGTCGAGGACTGTATTATATCAAAAATGTGAAAAATATCAAATTTTAATAAGTTGTCATAAAATTTGTATTATATCGTAAATTTCAAAAAATTAAAATTATTTGATTTGAAGACATTCTTCGTATTCAGAATGCAATTCGATATGTCTGATGTGCTCTCATGTCCCACAAAAAATATTTCAATAAATGAAGAAAGAAAAAGAAAGAAAGAAGGAAAGAAAGGACAGAAGGAAAGAAAGAAAGAAAGAAAGAAAGAAAGAAAGAAAGAAAGAAAAAAGTAGTAAAGTAGTAAAGCAGTAAAATAACTTACCATTCCAATTTCCACACTAAGTGTCAACGTTTGCATTTTCTCGTTCTGTAAAAGATATGCATAAAAATATTCATAATGGTTTTTAGCCCAAGGTTTTTTCTTATCAAGCTTATTTCTAATAACATATATAAGAACGAAAATATTCAAATGGTAATACTCATACAGGGAAATTTGATACAAGATAATCCCATCTTTAAAATAATGATGTTGATCCATGCATGTTGATAGCATTATCTAATGCTAACGTGTAAGAACTATATTCACTGCTACTTTCATCAATAATGAAACTCACGTTAAGGCTGGTTCAAAGTGTATATTCGAAGGCGAATATTCGGCTTCGAATACTTTTTGGTCGTCAAAATATATGCGGCTTCGAATATAAAACTATGAACCGGAGAAAGATATATTTCTACAATTCACAGCGTTGCCCGACTGTTAACAAGTATTGCCCGTTGACCTAGGTAAGCAAAATTTAGAGAATTTCTTTAACGTAGTCAATGCAATAATAAGTAAACTCAATATTGAACTACTGTCATGATTTAATGTCTGTAAAATAAAAATGAATAAATAAATTAATAAGTTAATAAAGAAATAAATTAGCAAATAAATTAATTAATAAGTTAATAAAGAAATAAATAAGTAAATAAATAAGTCAATAAGTGGCCATGCGTTTTAAGTGGAGATGTAACATTTTGGGGTTCATAATATAGGCCTACCCCGGGGAGCCCTACAGCCTTTGTAGTTAAATTTGGTGTCAAACTAAAGCTTGTGATGAGACCAATACAGTTAGCATGATAAATGTTGTAAAAAAGTATTGACATTTGAATAATTGGTATATAATTAGCATAATTTGCGGGGCGGAGGATGATCAGGAGGAGCAAATTGAATATAAGTGACCCCCAGTGGTCATATAATGCAAGAGGTCCATTTCTTTTTTCACATTTTGTTTACAATTCACTTTAAACTGCATACTTTAACACCATACAATCATATTCCAGGTAATTTAATTTGCTTTGAGAAGCAATTTTGCATATTTAATTTTCTGTAATTATCAAACACATGGCTAATTGTTATCTAATCAAGTATAACATTATAATTATAATTATAGGCCTGTTAATAGTAATGCGTTGAGTTTAAAAAAAGTAATATCCGCCTTTTTTTCTTTCTTTTTGAAATGACATACTCGTTACAAAAACAAATCAGCATGGAAAACATTTTTTCGTCAGAGGCAGATATTTGGTCTATTCAGTGTGATAAAGCTACAAATAGACGATCTTTTAAATTCATTTTTAAATGGCTTTTTGTTTTTCAACCTTTGTATTTGTAATGTTCACACAATCTGACAATGTCCCAACTTATACCTAATGTGAATCGAGCCATTTAACAGGTGCTTGTAGGACAACGATTTTGAATTAAACATGTTAGTTGTGATATTTTAATTCCCCTAGAACACCACAGTTAAGCGTCAAGTCCAAAATTGTTTCGTTAAAATTACTCGAAAACCCTCCTAAGAGTTGTTACTGATATACATTTCATAATTTTGGGCAAAGAATAGCCAAATAGTTGACCGAAGTCGTATAATTTTTATTTGCACCAATATTTGACTGAAATCGTATATTAGCATTACCGCCCCTTCGTGGCTTTATTGCAAACCAAAGTGCTGCTAACGAGATTACTTGAAATATATATTTCCAGAGTTGAACGAGTTTCAACTCTACGAATATATTTCTGATATATGTCTATCTGATTGGTTGATGGTCAAGAGGATTACGGCATCCTCAAAGTCTCTTGCTGTAATTCTCTAATCGATATCTATTATAGGACCGATCTTTGAAATCCATACAACCGTGTCAAATGAAATAGTCTCGGATCATAATTTGTGCACGATACAACGTTGATACTTCAGATTTCGGAATTTTATTTAAAATAGGCATAAATCACCTTGAACAGGTTGAATGCTGGCAAAAGTAGATAAAATAACTATCATGGGTCGAATTTACATTAATCAGTGTCCTGGGCCAGGATAACATGTAAGACTACTTCGCATTCTAAAACAATACTTCACCAAATGTCCTTGCCTTCATTTTCTCATTTAATTTATATTTATTTTTTATTAATTTCATTATTCACTGCCTATGTGGTAAATCCGGTATTGCCAAATATTTCTCGTCCATTACCCGTGTTAATCTATTTATTTATTAAAATGCACCATCTATTAAATTCCTGTAATACAATGTAGCCTATAGTCCTAGTGTATTTGATAACAAAGTTGTTTTTATTTTTGATTGGAATTTGGGGTTCCATAGATTTACAAGGGGTCAGTTTATACACGATTTCATATATAAAATATGTTTGGGCATGGCGGAATTAGTATATGATTAAAAATAGACATACTCTTAGGCCCCCTTTTTAATGTTTGTACATTATTAATATTAATATTAATATTAATATTAATGTACAAAATGCAAACGAATGTATATATATATTTGATTGTTTTGTAAACATTAATTTTGATGTTTACTCATAATTATGTCTGGAAAGTCAGGGAAAAAAACTAAGGAGTATCGATATTTCCTGGGAAAGTGGATCAGATAAGCAGTGAGTAAAAACATTCGCTCTAAATGTTTATTTTATTTTATATTTATTTTTTAATTTATTAGGCCTAGGCCTACTGGTAAAGTGCAGAAAAAAACCTCGAAACGCACTCTAGGATTTTTCATCAGCAGCAGTAGAAATTTCTCTTGCATAGATTTTCGGGTGATCTCGCTTGGATTTAGCAAACAATGAACCGTTCACTTGTACATTTGTAGGTTATGTTTGTAAGCCTAAATATCATATTATTTGCATAAAACATAACTTACCATCACTACAGCATTAGAATGCTATTGCCTGCCAGGCATTTTCCTTTTCCTGGACGTCTTTATATAGTCCCTTACTTTTATGTCATATAAAATGGACACGCTTGTACCGCACTAATAACGTTTTCTTTCAGTTCGTCAGCCATTTTTGAACTATCCAGGCGTGTTTTGCACAACTGTGCAGGTTAATTTTCATTGGGGATTTTTGAAATCATCGTTCGTCGAACGATATTCAGGTGACCTCAAGCCTTTCATATAAATTAATAGTATCTCGCTATCAGTTGCGCGATATTTAATCCGATTCAACTCGGCGTGTCATCATATTTTATTCGTTGCCGTATATATTTTGACGTCACAAAAAGTATTCGACAACGAATATTCGACTTCGAATATTCACTATGAACCGACCCTTACTGTTGTACTATTGTTGTAAAATAATGATGTTGATCAATACATGTTGATAGCATTATCTAATGCTAATGTGTAAGAACTATTTTCACTGCTACTTTCATCAATAATGAAACTCACGTTACTGTTGTACTATTTTGGATCTTTCCGATTCATGCTAAAAATTAATTATTAAACTTGGTGAAAGGTTTATGAAAATGGGGAGGGGCAGTATGGCCATTATCGCCCACTTGCACCAGTCCATACCCCTGGCGCCAGTATTGTGTTCTCAACGTTTTATTTCTCTTACCAATTCAATGACTCTTGAAATTCCCAGACGGATAACAACTTCTATTTGAGTGCTGGAATTTAACACTGGTGGTGCTAATGTTGAGCCATAGTTTGACAGAAGCTTGGTGATTAATTCATAACGGTCTCCTCTTGGGCGACTGGAATCCGTTGCTAAATTTTAGGAAGAACGTATAAACATGATAAACTCAAATGTTCATAATGGATATTGATTATCTTACGAAATTTGTCAACAAGTATTCTTGCATTTCATGATTTTCATGGAACTATGATACGATTTACTTGCTAGTGGCGAGCAACGCATAACCGTATGCTGTTTTCTTTTCTACCTTCCTGATGAAAGCATTATCACGAATTCTAAGGTCATACTGCAGTTACTGTCCGATCTGGGTTGCTCCAAGCACACAACCATTGACGCGTGACCTCTACAAATAGCCCTACGTTAAAAGTATGGGGATATGACTAGTTAACGTCGCTGTGTGAAAAATAACCGGCCAATATTAAAAGTACTCTTCTAAAATTCTAGACAATATAGTTTTGTAACATGTCCTAAATTTTTAGCTAATTTAGGTGTTTGGAGAGGGTCGTACTTTTGTGTTTTAGGAAGGATATGTAAACGACAGATAACACCAAAAACATGAAGAAATTTTTTCCAAACCGTGTTAAGTCAACAATCATTATGTTGCTCATTTTCAAGAATGCTGGTTTACAAAAAGCACGCCATTGTCTCATTTCGTGAACAAAAGCACACATACCATTGTTTCCTTTCGTTTCCTTTATAATCGGTTACCCAACTGAAGCTATAATACAAACTTTATTGCGATATCGCACATGAAAACAGTCACATGTGCACAGCCAGAGAAGATCCGATTTAATCAGTTGAGCTGTTTCAATGAGTGTTATCTTGGTTTAATAGCTTTTAATGGGGTTAAGTCCTGCAAAGGTCGAGATGAATTCTACTGTAGACATGACTGCATCATGTGTGGTTTTACGGTTTAGTGGTGTTAGAGTTTAGGGTTAGGGTTACTTTATGGTCAAGTAAAGTTTCCTGTAATGCAAAACACACACCATGGTACACAGTATCATGATATACGCATGCAAATAATATAAGTACTGTTCGAGATCAAAACTCATAACACGCAACATACAAATCAATTCCAGAAAATATCGTTTACCTGTGTTCTCGATCTCTAAAAATCTTCCGAATACTCTTGTTACAATCTGCTTTTATATAGTCCATACCTTGTGGTCGTCGTAGTGATTTTTACCACATAACCAGAATTAAATTGGTCGAGTAAACATCGAGGAAACCCGAGACTGGGTGGTTGATCAAACCTCTCGGGGGAGGGGGTAAATTTTGTAGATCCTGCAGTTTATTGCTAATATCAACTGAGAAATCATCGATCTTCTTGTAATGTTTAGGGAACAACCCAAAAGTTCGATGAAGCCCTATAAACGAAAGTCCTTTCGTTAGTGAGGGATGGGGTCAGAAAGTCCGATTACGTTTGTAAAAAAATAATTTAAACATCGGTCAAACTTGATCTTTTTTTAAGGAATTAATAAATCATTTTCCAAATTTTACGATATTGACATTTTACATTGGTTTCTTCAAAATGATTTCAAAAATCAATATGGAGTGCAGTACTCGCAACCGGCAACGTCATTTTTAAAGCAACTGTCCCAGCAAACACAAGACGTTTTTAAACGTTTTAAACATGTTGTATTTTGGGGTTTTGGTTTTGGTAAAAACGTTTTAATAACATTAAAATGTCGGGTTATATCAGGGAACTTCGATATCTGGGAATTGCGACTGAAATAGATCACGATTCACACAAGTGGTATATCATCTCTACGAACTGAATAAGCCTTTTTGAAATATGGCGAGCACAAAAGGAGAGGGCGTACTTTGAAGTGATTAATCTTTTGTCAATACAAAAGATTACTCACTTCAAGTACGCCCTTTCCTTTTGTGCCCCCATATTTCAAAAACTTAATGACATAGGTCAGTTTATTTCCCGGCATTTGGTCACATTTAATCAATATGATAAAATATGTTTAATACATTTTATGGTATATGAACTATTCTACAGTAAATCAGTTATACCAAGTAACTGATGAGGCATAATGATATTAATATCTTCCTATCACAAGGCGTGGCTTTTTACTTCCACAAATGGCAGTAGTGGTATATCATCTCTTCTCAAATTGTGACCTAGGTCCCGACATTTAACCTGACTCGAGCATTCTCACCCCCTGGTTACTAGTATATAAAGGTCATGAAAACGTTATGTATGAAAACACACTACAAAACTATTTCTACAATGTTTTCAAAATGTTATTGTAAAATATTTTGTTAAGAACATTATGTTAGTATATTTGCAGGAGCTTATCAAAAATGTTTTTAAATGTTTAATATGAAAACGTTTTTACCCTTTATATACCCTTTATATAACCCGACATTTAAACGTTTTCTGGCAAGCTTTGCTAACCTTTGGCGAATGATGTCAAAAACGTTTTGTGTTTGACGTGTTTTTTTCCCTTAGTGACAATGACTAACAGACATTAGTGATGAACTATTCATATGGATTAGACGATAGCTTGTTTTCGTTGTTGAATGGGATTCAATCATTTGTCAACGTTTTTCAACACCATTCAAAAACTCGCGTCCGGCACGTCCGTGTGGTTTACTCCTTTTGGACGCGGGCGCATCGTTATTAAAGTCGTATTATAACATTTCTGTAAAATTAGATTAGTATTTATTTTCCATAAAATGTTACTTACTTAATGTGTATCCCGAACATAAACAATGTTAGCTTTTACTGTCAGATATGTCCCCTTGTAATTTTGAGCCGAACAATAGAGGTAAAGCATAGAAAATTGGAATTTACTACTAGCGCCCATGCATGTTACTCCCGCGGTTGTAATACGGTACGATCCTCGGGGTGTGTGTGTATGTGTATCCCGTACGCCGTGTACGTACTTAGACTATGCCATAGTCGAATTTTATTAAAAATATGTTATTATTAGTCATGATGAACCCATTTCGTTGAACTCAAAATTAAACTGATGCTTATTAAAATTAAAGTATTCAATAGTAAAATGGTCATAAAGAGTTAAAAATATCAGATGATTAGTGACAATAAAAGTAATTGAATGCAACATTATCTTGCATAATTATAATGGCTCACTTTAATACTGAACAATTCTGATTTTGGAATCTACCAGTTTATTGATAGCGAACCCTAAAATTCGACTATGGACTTTGAATTGTAAGCAGAACTTTACCCCCTGGACTTTGCACTCTAAAACACACTGTTAAACATACTTGTTTATCAGTCCATTAACCACAAGTACGCGCTAGATGTTTGATGAGAGATTAACTTTCGCGTCAACACAAAAGCGCCGCAAATACCACAGACAGTTGTGTACGGTGTAGTTAATGGTAATGGCGCGGGCCCAGAAGATTTAAACCATAGCGAGATATGGGCGACCAAAAACAAGGCAGATCCATTTAAAGATGCATTACATCATGGCCAATTTTAGTTGGGCCATAAATTGGCCTAACTCTCCATAGAGTCCCGTGTTAAAAATCTTAACCGCAAGGCAAAGTCAGTAGTCTACTTGGGAAGCTAATAAGAGAGGGAGTAGGGTGACTGAAAAGATCAGATGTGAAAATCTATCAATTGTGCACACATTAATTAAATCAGAGTTTTAAGCTTAAATACAATATCCAGAGTATGCACAATGGGCAAGTGGACTACGGGGTAGTCTATGTACGTACTGTGCATTCGTGTTCGACTAATATTTCCATCGTAATAATAAAACGCTAAAGAAATCGTGTAAAAAACAGAATTTAAGGGTGCGTTCTCCTCAGCAAATGTTATAATATGGCTTTAAGGTTATACAGGATTTTGAAATTTTGTGTAGGTAAATTGGCTGCACGTAGCCACCTAAAATATTTTGTTTTTCAAAAAATAAACACGGCAGGCCTAAAAATCATACTTCATCTTAAAGTTGACACTCTAATGATTATTATTGTAATACTTTTAACGTCATAGCTCATACACAAATGTACTTTGTAAGTGTTTCAATTTGTGTTCAATTTCATGAGCATGAGGTTTTTTGGGAAAGAGGCCAGGAAAATATGGGGAGAGGGTCCGATTTCATTGCGATTTCGGATATGTGTTACAAACAAACCAATGAAACAATGTACCTATTTATTCTTTCGATAGGTCCTCTTGATTTGAAACAGTAGGCTTACATGTTCACATAATGTCAATGAAAATGATGGGGTAAATGTCGTCTTTTTTGCAACAACAATATTAATTTAGTGTGCCAATATATTGACACAATTATTCCCTACATTATTTCTTTGAAGTATCAGCTAACACATGCATATCAAAATTGTATGAATCATCTACGGGAAACATTAAAAATAATTTATTTTATCTCAGCATATCAGGCCAAATGGTCCAAAATGGAGTTTTGAGATATCCACACATTTAGTTTCTCAAGTACTCACATTTTCTGCTATTTAACAGTATCAATGCACAATCCCATAATATTCCAGGTGCAGTGCTCCTGTATTACTACTGATAATCCTTACTGCATGGGAAGTATCAATTGATTTTCACAAAACTTGCAGAAATTGACAAATTTCTGCCAAAACTTCCACACTATCTATATCATGTTCAAACCATGTGCTAAGTTGTTTACAATGCTAGTTAGTGTTGCCAGGGCCAAGGTGATAATACTTATTTTATTGATTTTGTCTAGTATAGTGCTGGTTGAATACTCATAATGCTCCACTGTGCTTATGCTTCAGTGATTTTAGAAATCAAATGAAAATGATAGGGTTGCCAGTTCATGCACTGGAATAATAATCACTATAAGGGGGCACATCACTAAATAAATGTCCCATTGAAGTACATGTGAAAATACAATAATGTAACTAGGTGCATAATAATTATGAGTCCTGGGGGAGGGTAGAATGGGGGAGGGGGAGCAGTTTTTGGCAAACAGTTACAGTGCATCTTTATAAAGCTTAGGAAACACTACAGAAACATTCAAGTCTGCATCATAATATCTAGGCCATTTAAAGTTTGCACATTGGCAAAGTTAGGCTGGCTGAGAGCAGGGCCAGGGAGGATGACAGGAAATGTTGGCATACCTTTTAAAATCTAACCCACGGCCCCCATGTATATTTGGGATTCCCCTTCTAAAGAAAATGATAGCCCTCACACCTTCTCTTTCTTCCATGAGTTACACCAAATGCAGAAGGATTAAGTGTAGTGTCCCCTTAAAACAAGAACTGTCTTTAAAAAAGAATTAGTGCTGTGGGATATCTAGAGCAAATATTGATACACGAAAATAATTAAAAAAAATACTTTGTTGGTACAATTTTTTCAATTTAGATCTCTGAGATGTTTAATATATACATATACTTCATAAATAAAAATTAAAAAACAAAAGACAAGTTGAGTGGAATTTTCACCCTACGTAACCTTAAAGCCACACATATTGGGAATTTCAAATTATAAAATTTACACTTGTGCACATTTTAATTATACACTTTATCTACCCTTCAAAATATCAGTCAAAAATAAAGCCATGAGACATAACAAAAGTGGCAAGACGAATGTGTGATTATACATACATTAGAGTACTTACCAAGTACGAAATGCCAAATTGCCAAAGACATCAAACCTAAACATTTCAATCTCCTGCTATCCATTGCATCCACTATTTGATTCGCCATGAGCACAAACACAGATATGAACACCCGTGCTGCTTTGATGTATGAGTATATTATATATATGCTGGAGATGCTGAACATATTATTCATGTTAAATGAGGTAGCAGAGGGTGGAAGTACATAATGTCTGGTCGCTAAGGACTTTTATTGGTTGGTAGACATTCCGAATATGTGAATGGCTTTTAATTAAGCGAAGTCGGAATAAAACCAAATGTCATTGGAGAGACAGTTTTCTGGCCTGGTGCATTTATATATGTTTTTATACCCCTGTGTATAGTAATTATGGTTTCATTATTTGCTTTACTTGGGAGCACATGTGCGTTCATGCGTGTTAAAATAAGTAGCTGTTATTCTTATTGCAATCATAATGGCCGTTGTAATTTGTCGTTGCAATGCAATAATAACTCCACGGCCAAGTGCGATTAGCGTGACGAATGCACCTTTTCCCGAGGGTATCAGGTCATGAAGGCAGTAGAGTAGAGAAGGAGAAAGCTGGCACGCATTCTATTGTACAATCATAATTGCCGCCCTTTGAGGTTTCCAGTCAACGTTTTGATTATGTAACACGATCATCACTTATGATCTTTTGTGTTGTATACAGTGCCTCATTTCAAATGTTTAGTTTTAGTTTTGGTTTTGGTCACGTGGTTTCCTATTGTCCTGCCTAAGCACTTGAATCATAAGATATCGAACTCATTGTTTTTACCTTTTGTTTAAAACCGAACATTTGTGTCAGTCAGTTTCGGTTTTGGTTTCAGTTTCTTATAAGTGGTGTGAATCGTAAAATTATTTGATTTGAAGTTACCTACTCTAAGTATACAAAAGAAATGTTTAAATTTCGCAGTGCAATATTCACGAGAAGAGAAATCGAGCATGGTAATCTACATTGAAAGACGTGGTTTACAAAACCGAATAAGCCTAGGCTAATTCACCTGAAAAAAAATATAGACCATCGAAATATTTGCATTCGACATTACAAAAGGGGCCACTATTGTAATTGTATAGGTGCTATAAACAACAGCGATTCATGTCCTTAATCCCATGTACCAGAATCGATGGAAGGCCATTATATGACCTCTAATAACCTAATGACTTTTACTCAGGAAAGTTGAAAAAGAAGGAGGGAGAACGGAATTATATCCTTGAGATAATCCCGTAGGTAATCCTGTCGCACATATTCATAGTCCTTTATTCTCAAGTAGTTACACATCTTCTTGAAAGTAGCCTTTGATGTGATGTGTGTTGCCGACTACGGTTGATTAATTTTCACTCCAGAATTGAAACCATATCCAATGTTTCTATAGAGAATCCCTTGAAAGTATGACACGTGTGTGCTAAGTACCTGATGTTGCTCTGAAGTGATGCCACACGTGGATACTATAAGAAAGAAATGTAGTTTTGTAAAGATTTCAAAAAAATCCGCCCATTTTGGAACATATATTAATTATTTAGGAGAGTGTTTTAGGATTTTGTTAGAAAAGGGATGATTTTGATCATCTATATTTTATTGTTTTATGCATTTTCCTGTCATTTCCTGCAAACCTAATAAAGATATTTTGATAATTGAAAATAGGCTGTATCATAAATCGTAGAGGTTGAAAGCGTAACCAAGCGTGCAAAATTATTATTTGCCATGGAACTTCGGTCATATTTTATTTGAAATAAACTGGATGTAAAGGTGGGCGTACACGAGGCAATTTCCATTGCAATGCCCATTACTTAGTGGGTGAGATTATGTGCTCACTGACCATGAAGCTGTGCAATTGATCAAAATAGACGAAGCAATGTTCGGCCTTGCAATTCCTTGAGCGTGGCCATAGGTTTGGGATATACTCAAAACATAAGTAGTGGTTATTGATTTTCGTAATCATATCCAAATGGCTCATGTGTTGTCCTGAAAGCAAAAGATTGCCATCCTCTCCTGTATATCTATACAATTTTCCATAAAGAAAAGGCTAAGGAAAAATATGATCAAAAGGGCTAAACACCACCACTAACAACCACATAGGCCTACAAGTGTATTATAATGTAGCATGTGCACACATTTATCATGTTGTGGATGGTGAATCAAGTGGGTCCCTACATTTCCCAAATGAATGCAGCGACCAGCTCGTGTTCACTCAGGTGATTGGCTGAAGGAGGTTAGATTGCATGCAACAACCTTGAAAGTAGAGCATGTCTCTACCTTTTTGCCTGTTGCTCGGGGGATTAATTTGTCTGATGCTTGGGGGATTAATTCCTTGCAAATCCAAAATACACGGAGCAATCTTTTTCCAAGGTCTGTGCAACAGGCAATTGCTTGGAAAATTGCCACGTGTAAGTCGGCCTTTAGGATCTGCATGCATGGTATGCATAGTATTGATGGTATACAGACACTGACCTTTCCCTAAAACTAGTAAGCAGCAACTTGTGTATCACACCCGTCATGGGTTCGAACCCTTTTGTTGTATTTTATTGTTAAACCTAAATAGCGTGATTGCTTTTGAATGAGCGGCAACACACATATTTTGTTTGAGGATAGCTGGATCTATCTCCTTTCTTTACATCTTCTCTGCTTTTACTGAAGCAATTTTTACTGCAAAAAGTAGAAGATAGAGGGGAGAAGAGGGGGATATGGGCCGGGAGAGAGAGAAACAGATGGGAGAGAGCATTGGAAGTGAAAGAGAAGGGGGAGGAGAGCTCGAGATGAAGATATCGAATGTAGGGGAGGGGGAAAGGGGTAATTTAGGGAAGAGGTGGTTATATAGGGAGGGGAGCCCCCTATTAAAGAGGTATGGGTTGTGCTTCCGGGGATAATAAACTAATTCATAATCAAATCATCTCCATGCATCGTTTATGTTTCATACAAACAAACAAATCCCCACCCCGCCCCATCCTTCAATATACGCGCATGTATATGATTTCTAGGCCTAGAACTCGTGAGTGTAATATGCCACCTACCTTCGACAGAGAGCATCAACTGTCGTCCGCGGGATAGATTTCCGATATCAATCATGATAATAATTATGTTAGCACAATAGGCTATTGTATACTTCTGGTTATATACCCTATACTGTGTCCTCCCAGCATAATAGTGTTATGATTGCAGACCAGATAAGCTCTACGTTTTAATCACTTGATTTTTGGTTTCTGAACAAAAGAGAAACCAAAACTACAGATTTGAAATGAGGGAGTGCATGGTCGCACAATTGTGTGCGCTCTAAATATGGTAAAACAGCATAAGTCATTCTAACTTGATGAAAATGATGCACATTATGCTTTATGTCTCTTTCTATTGCTATTTAAAAAGAGGGCTCAGGACGCGGTTTATTTTGAAACCCGGGGGAGGAACAATTGTGTAAGTTTTGGGTAAACACATGAAATCGGACCACCCGGGCAGTATCGGGCAACATTGAGATACATCCCGTTTGATAGGAGAATTTTTGAACTTATCAATGCGCAATTTATTTTTAATAAGATCCTCGAATTTTTTAGTGGTTAAAACTATTTTACCCGTCCTTTAAATGTTGTGAATTGCACCATTCCATAATAAACTGTTTAGAAAAATTCTGGAACAACATGTTTCAACATATTAATCGAAAAAAGCATCTTATATTATATGAAATATGAATAATCAATTTCAAGAGCGGAGTGAATGTATGCTCATCCCCATAATACATGTGTTGCGCATACGTGATTTACTTGTCACTGAATATGAACCCACATGAGAAGGAGTCATTGCATAACTTGTCGGCGATGATCATTAGATCAAAGGTATATCTGTCTCTATTGTGATTACAATAGGATTCACGTTTTCATATCGGAAATTAACATAACTCCCGAAATCGAAAACAGAAATAGCTTTGTTCCACTTTTCAGTAGGCAACAAAAGACTAGAATAAAAGGATTGTTCACACATACCACTCTAACACTTCAAATTAACAATGAGATCCGAAACCGAAAACTGAAACCGAACCGAAACTGAAAAGATAAAACGACCGTTAGGTTGAATGCGGAACCCCTTCATTGTTCATAACTTAAATTGTCCCCTCTGCGTCTTATCCAAAGGTGGCTTCTCTGATTCATCTGAGGGTACTTCTGGTCTTCGCGATGAAGGACTTTAACTCCCTCCCAGTCTATGATATGGTTTGTTGCAGCTACGTACTGTGGTTGCCGATAGCCGATTTATACTGGTCGGATACTGATGTGAGCCTGCAAAATCCACACCAGAGCCAGCAGACTCCAGAAGTCGTAGCTCCATAAAATGTTTCCTTATCGTCAGCCAGTAGAGACAACCCGGCCGTCACCATTAAGGTCAATTATTGCTGTGTTTAGTCGTCGTCAGTGGCGGCGCTACGGGGGGGGGCATGTGATGGGTTTTTTCTGCCTGTCGGCCTTGGGGACTTATTTAATCACAACGGAAAGTCAATTAATAACAGCAGAGGGCGTTATTACTCTTCCTCATAAACTACCGTATCTGACTAAAGTATGCACAAAATGTAACTCAGCTGTTATAAATGCGCCTATAGATTCAGAACTAAAAATAATAAAGAGGGCATTTTTTTGAAAATATTGTGAACCGATTGAAGTAATTGTTTTGGTTTATTAAGGGGGTACTACACCCCAGGCCAATTCTGTGCCTATTTTTGCAATTTTCTCAAAAATTATAGCACATTGGTGACAGGTAAGATATGTATAGTATAGGGGCAAGGACTACAACTACTGTCCTGTAAATAATTAAATTTGCAGTGCAATAGTTGTAGTCCTTGCCCCTATAATATACATATCTTACTTGTCCCCAATGCGCTATAATGTTTGAGAAAAATGCAAAAATAGGCACAAAATTGGGCAGGGGTGTAGTACCCCCTTAAAGCTAACGATTTAATGTATTTTTACATACATATTTGATTAACTTTTCAGAAATAGGAGAAAAAGTGTGCAATGAGGGTTCTGTTTTTATTAAGACACCTATTCTCAACTAAGGACGATTTTCTCTCTTAAAGGTAATTCAAGAGCAACTGGTCTTAGCGATGGTTAAGTTGATATTTGCAGAGTATTACAAACAACTGTGCGATGTTTTATAGGACAACTGCTTTAAGAAAGATGGAAATATGCTATATATTTTATGAATGGGCAGCTAGCTGACAACATATAGATAATATTGAGAAAAAAACCCCATAATTAAGGGCTGGGGTATGAACGTTTGGACAGTATTTATTGTGGGACATTAGAGCACATCAGACATATCGAATTGCATTCTGAATACGAAGAATGTCATTCTGATATCAAATAATTTTGATTTTTGAAATTCGCAATTTAATACACATTTTATGGCAAATCATTAAAAATTGATATTTTTGATATTTAACAGTACTTGAAGTAAACTTTATATATCTGATGATTTATACTTAAAGTGTATGTAGGTGGGATGAAAAGCCGACGATCAATTGAAAATTTTGACCTTTCGTATTGAAGATATGGATTTTTTTCCCAAAACACCAAAAAAAAAGTAGGTCTTTTTGGGAAAATAATCCATATCTTCAATATGAAAGGTCAAAATTTTCAATTGACCGTCGGCTTTTCCTCCCTGCTACATACACTTTAAGAATATGTCATTAGATTTATACAATTTACTTCGAGGACTGTTATATATCAAAAATTTGAAAAATATCAAATTTTTATAATTTGTCATAAAATTTGTATTATATTGTGATTTTCAAAAATGAAAATTATTTGATATCAGAAAGACATGCTTCGTATTCAGAATGCAATTCGATAGGTCTGAGGTGCTCTCATGTCCCACAAAAAATACTGTCGAAACGCAATAAATGCTCATTTTAGATCCCTTAAATTAATGCGTCAAAAACAATGTGATTGTTACTGCAAAAGCAATGATAGTCAACACAAAAGCTATTGCCAGCAGCATGTTGTCGATTTTGTTTGCTATTTTTTGCCACTCATTACTATCATTGTGATATACTTGTAAGCCTTCCTTCTCACAAACCATTTTGACAGAGCCATCCAGGCACTCATCAAGTGGTGTCTCGTGACCATGTGAAACGGCAGCTATAGAAGTCGTCCCCTCAGTGGGGTCTAAAACTCTCAGATCTAAACGATGACCTTCAGCAGATTGATCTACTGATGATTGAAGCTTGAAGATTTTCCGTAGCCAACGTGGAATTGGTTTGGATTTGTCTTGATGGTATAATGCCGCCACCAGTACACCAGAGACAATGGATAAGCTACTAATCAGGATCATTGGCGCGAAATAATAACCTATTTGTCAGAACGGAAGAGATTGTTTGTTAGTTCAATAACGAATCAAAGGAAATGTGTCACATTGAAGCCAATAATATTAAATTTAATGATATAATAAGGCCCAAACATGTTTGTTTCCTGTAGACAAATGCGAAATGCGGGTTTTTATTTTTATTTTTTTATCCATGTCTTGAAATGAAAATCATGCAATCGTAATTTACAGTGAGTTTTTCCGACACCCCCACACAACCACCCACCCACCCCCACACCCACTACAAGTCGCTCCAACACTAGTCATAGTCCATGTTTCTTCATATTCAAGAAAATTTATGACCATCTTTCATTCGGCAGATTAAAAAAGTATTAAAAAAATCACAATAGATTTGTGAAACATAGAAACAGTACTGTTCTTTTCTTCTCTTAGTATCTATATGATCACTGAAACTATTGTCTGTCCAAATAACTTAGACACCCTGTTTTTAGGATATATTTCGAAAAGTTTTCACTTTGGCAAAAAGTCATGAAAGAAAAGTTGCTAAACACGGTTAGACCTAACAGAAATTATTAGTAAAGCGATGAAAAAATATTCTTCTTTGTCTACTTTTATTCAATTTTGACCGATTTACAGCAAGATATCTGGGTCCAGCCGAATATTCCTAATGACTTGAAACTTTTGATGGGATAATCTATTTACAGTAAGGGGTGTTTAAACATTGTAATCATGCATATTGATCATTGATTCCACCCTTTTTTCTTTAATCCTTTTACTAATTCACAATAATGGCGGTCTACTCAAATGCATTCAACAAAAGGATGTTTGCAATCTACCGCGAGAGGTCGTCTCACACGCATAACAAATACACTACGATCAAATAAGTTGATGACAATATTTGATTGAATGGACTGCACTGTGTCATGATTTCGGTGAAGGACACCGGTTCAAATCCTTTGTTTGGAGCCAATCAATAATTTCATGCACAACCTCTATAGCTCAAAAGATGTCACAGTTAGTGCATTATAACAAATGATAGGGCAAGTTACTATGCGTCTGGAGTGTATTGTGAATTATACTCCTCACCAATAACATCAGAACATTCATAGGGCATACAATTTGTATTTTCTTAGAATTGGACCAAGCCAAAAGCATGCACAGAAGAAGATTCAAATACCGCGCCGAATTGTTGTAATTGGTTGAGGGACAGCTGGGATCACTGAGTTAATACACTAAGAATAAATATGCCAATCAGAAACACTGTCTGCATTTTATGAACTGAATTATATTTTTCATTTTTTAAAATGTTTTTGGTGTTTTTGGTGAGGAGTATAATTGATTTACTATTCATCCATTCACTATCCAAAATCACCATACCTACAAATCTGTATAATGAGACCTTCCAAAATAATGGTACCCAACTTCTACCGGATTATTTTTAAAGTGTTGAGAAAAACCTTCCAATTTCAATAGAATTTCTGGTAAACTCTCACTCAATGCTTTGGAAACACAAAAATCCCGTTAGGTCTCGGCGAATGTTAACACTTTTCTTTCATGACTTTCTTTGTAAGTGGATATTTTTTCAAATAAGTAATAAAAACTGGGTGTCTAAGTTAATTGGACAGACAATAGATGTATTGCTTCAGTGGTGAAGGCGCCAAGTCTTTAATTTATATAAAACATGTCTTCATTGCCTGGCAACTAAAATACATATCTCTCAATTTGAGACTTGTTGTGTGGGTGTGTGTGTGTGGGGTGGGGGTGGTGGTGGTGTGGGGAGTGTGTGGGGCGTGTGGGGGTGTGGGGTGTGTTTAACCGGTAGAGAATTATTGGGCGGATTCAGTTCAATACAGTACTGACAGAAAGTATGCACAGCTTGGATTTGCATTTACAAACAACACCATCCGTTTTGTTTTTTCACTTTATGCTCTTTTGTTGTATTATGTAACATTTAATGTTTACCCAGTGGTCTTTTACATTATTTATTGCGATTTTTCCGGTTTTTTCTTTTTTTTTTTCTTTGAAAGAATGAAAAAAAAAAATTAAATGCGCAAAATAAGCCATCAAAAACGAAATGCGCGCTACGGGAAACAAACTTGTTTTTTATTTGGCATAAAGGGAATATTTTGAAGTATGTTTACCTTACATCGAGAATAATTATAATTTATAATAACAGTTTAGCGCTACCTAAATCAAAGTCTGAATGCTCTTCGGCTTATTTGAATCAAACAGACTTACAATAAATATTATACAAGAAAGGAGAATGTGTTGTTCCTGTCGTATTCAGATAATAAAATGATAATCAAAGTAATTGGAATCACCAATCAAATCGCGCTAAACACTATAATACATACGGATGAATAACAGATAAATATAAACAGTCCATACATAACATGCGCAGTACCTTCCTGGATTCACCGAGCGAGTATAGCGACAATATCAAAAATGGTCTTGCATCATCACCATTGATAGAAATGAATGTCAATGTGGACGTTATATAGTTTCTACTATTCGCCAGTTGGCGCTAATAACACCGATAATGCTTACTTATGAATGGAATATTTGTTGATGATGGCGGAAGCAAGCTTCCTATCACCTGTTGAAAGAGCACCAAGGCAAGCAGGTTGGTGATACCAAGGGATACCTTTTCACCAGAGGCAGTCGGTAGCATAAAGGCCAGCAAATTCAAAACGGACAACATGATACATGGAAGGATCAAAGTAGATATGTAAAACTCTGGACGGCGTTTGAGAACTACGGTGAAAGTAAGTTCCGGATATAATCTGAAAAATTGATTGACAAATTGTGCCAAAAAGTTACATGTAGAATTTTAAAGTAAATCTAAGCTAATTTAACAAATGTAAATTTCCTTTTCATGGCCTATTATCTGTGTACCCTCTTCTTGTACACCTGAGAGTGTCAAGCTAACAGCAAATGCTTCATTATCCTATTTTATGAGCCTTAAAAAGTAGTGAAATCAGCCGTGATGTTCCCTATTTCAACACCGAATCCGATCAGTTCCAGTACCTAATTTACTGAGTACTTGTATAACATTAGGCATCCAGTGAATAGCGTTCTGAGTGTATGCTTATTCGACAGAGAGCATCGATTTGTTGATCGAGTATCTATGAATCCTCATGGGAGTTCCAATCCAGTTAGCAGCCTGGACAACCGATTCTTTAGAAATGCTTAGTCGCGCTGAAAGTTGATCGATACATGTTAAAATAAGCACAATTCAGAGATACACCTTTTTGCTATGAAATTAATTTTCTCGGTCAAATATAAAGCAATATTTTTTTTTCTTCAGTAATGTCAGTTAAAAACTTGGTGCTGGATATACATTTTTTTACAAATCCTGGTGTTAAAATTAAGCATCAAATTGTGTCTTTTAGTGTGATATTTTTGATTTTTATAGGCCTTCAGTTCGCACGCGAGCTTTTTACGGAATTCATATTTTAGCGTCTCAAACTAATATAGTTTGCTAAAGAAAGATATTTCCCACCTCTGTAAAGCACATCGTGTGGGTCTATATATTATAGTTTTGTTAGAATTTCCGTTTTATTTTACCCTTTTCCCTCCATACTCCGAAAATGTCTAACTCAGTACTTTTATCTCGAGAGCAACCAACAGAAATAGTCGATATTTCCTTTGTTGTTTATCCAGGTCAATTTTCCATTGAAAGCAAATTGCCCGACCAGCGATTTGGTAGCCCAAATCCCCAATTGAGTGTTCTGGTTAAACATGATCAGTAGGAGCGCTATAGGCCTGGGAATTTCTTTGCTATATTGAAGTTCTAGCAACACTGTAGCCATGCCGGTATTCCTATTAAACCCAGGGATATCGATCCACAATGCTAGTATTAGCCTTAGATTTCACTCGTTGATTTTGAAAATGGTCAGCCGGCAGTTAAAATAGTGAAATGAAAACGCAAATTCTGACAAAACTATGATATATCGCTCACGGTGATGTGCGTTAGAAAGTTGGGAAAAATCCTTCATTAGCGAACTATCTTACTTTGAAAAGGTAACAGGTTGATCCAAAAAAAGGCTCGCGGACAGAGTTTAAGCCTATCAAAATCGAAAATCTTACACTAAATGACTAAATTTCACGCCTAAGTTTAACACTAGAATTTGAAAAAAAAAAAATACAGTATCAAGCACTACAATTTATCCTGACATTTACTGAAAAAATGAAAATGATTGCTTTTCATTTGGCCGAGAAAATTAATTTTACATCGAAAAGGTGTAACTAAAAATTTAGCTCATCGTTTGTATTGCCTCATTAAATGACTGAGTGAGCCTTGCCAAACAAAAGAATCGGTTGTGCAGGCTGCTAACTGAATCATGCATCGTATTTACCCATATCCCTACATAGTGTGTGAGCTCGGGGTTTGGGCGGTTCCACTTGCATTTTATCGTAAGTAGTTGACATCTTGGGCTACACAAAAATGCCTGATAGCAATTGAACGGGAGTAACTTTTGGCGGGAAATGGTCATCGACCTTTACACAGGGTCACATTTGAAATTTGAAACAAATTGTTTTAAAAACCATTTCAATGTATTCCTCTAGTCACAAGGATTCAGAAAATGTATAGTTTGACCTATCAACAATTGTTTTCATTTAAAAACAAACCGCTAGCCAGAGAACCCGCTAATCAGAAAATCAATTAATCAGAAAGCCCGCTACTCAAAAAACATTTTTTGAGTAACGGGTAATTTCTGAGTAGCGGGCCTTCTGATTAACGGGCCTTTTGCAAAGTTATGGTTAGGGTTAGGGTTGGATACATTCCGTTAGTCAGAAAAAAATCTGAGTAGCGGGACTTTTACATAAAATTCAACAAAAAGCCCACACTACAGAAAGTCCGTTATTCAGAAGGACCGTTACTCAGAAAATTCTGACTGGCGGGCCTTCTGAATAATGGATTTTCTGAATAGCGGGTCTTCTAACTACCGGGTCTTCTGAGTGACGGGCTGCACCCGTTGTTACGAGCCGTTAATGACTCAAGGCCAAAAACACCCTTTTTCCCAAATTCACTTCGGAATGCACAACAATATCAACAGTTGTCCCCTGTTTCCACTTACATTGACAGATGTGTTGTTTCATAAGCTAGACTTCAGCAAGTCGAGAGAAGGATATAAAGAGGTACGCACTTTGACGTAAACTAGGTGTTCTCCAATATTACTGGATAGAGTAGTACCTTGAGTACATAAAATTTGTCTGATTTGCAATTCCCTTTCGTTGAAGGAAATGGACTGTGAGCACACTATTACTAGCCCACATCAAAACTGTAAACAGTTTCGAATTGTGTTTTAACATTTTCTTATATACCAAACACAAAAGTCCCAATTACTTCATTCACATTTTCACAACATATGATATAATATGGGATTTCCCAAGAGTAACTATATACATTAACCTTTCACATTACATCACTTCCTGTGGGTATTCCCAATCTTGGGATTTTCCTAACTGTGCAAACACAATGAACATTCTAGAAAGGGAATTCCCAACCATTCATAATTAGAAATGATTCAATTTGTTTTTGCTTAATTTGATGCATGAGAGGGGATTCCCTAAAATGTCTCATGAAATAGATTTTAATTGTAAACAAAGATAAATATTCAAATTAGATTACTCAGAGCACATCACACTGTATCTCTGCTAAATACGGCAAATTTAACATGATTTGCACTATGGTTACGGGAAGCCATTTGACTACTGGAAACATTATCTTTCTTAATGGTCTTTAGCATTGCACTTACCCTTGACTGTAATCAACAACCTCGCGAAGAATGACAACCTCTTCCAATTCCCATATTCCATTTTCGACAAAATATTTCTCATTTTCATACGGCCGTAAAAACACAAGATTCATCTGCTGCAAGTTATAAGACCAGGATCCAAACCTTAAAGGGCAACGTTGAGTATCAAATGGAAAGAGTCGTGCATCGATAACACAGGAGGTTTGCAGAACGTTAGGAGTAACCCACTCGACGGTGCCATCAGGGTAGAGAAAAACACCAACGTCTTTAAAATTGTCAAAGTTTCTGTCAACGCTGTGAATATTATCACAAGGTTATAATAATAACTAGTGGCAAATGGTGGTCATAGACCACAAACCTAGCTGAGTCGTGTTGGTGTTGTGGAGGTATCAATATTGCATATATTTTCAAGATTTAAATCAGGACCCCAACACATATGCTTTATGCTCTTGTATATTGACTATACGGAACAAAATATTTAGAAATCATGCAAAATTAATAAATTCATATTTTGATTCCTACAAGTCACATTAACATGTGTATCAGGATTTTGTGTTAGTTTGTTATAAGAATGTCAGTTTCCCGGTGAATTCAATTAGCTTTGTGGCCAAGATCTGTGTAAAAAAATCAACTTGACTTGACAATCTAGTTAATCAAAAACAAAAATTTTCTATGAAATTTAGATAATTGATTTCCTTCTCATTTAAACAAAAAAAACAAAAAAAAAAAAGAAGAAGAAAGTGAAATTCAATAGAAAAATCATATGTATTTCTTTTCAGTTCGTGTTTTTATCCTTCTGTCGCTTTTACGGAAGTGAAAACACTTTTGTTTGTATTTATTAAACAATTATTTGTACCTAAAGAAGTATACTGCTTATATTATATAAAATATTAAATGATTGTCAATTCACTTTTGATGGAAGCGTGGAAGTATGTACGTATGCACATATTGAGACGAAGCTTAACGCTGAATGATAAAAATGGTAAATTTGGAAATTACCTTAAAAATGACTGTATGTTGTATCTAATAATATTTTCTTATACCCATGTATAATAAAATGATGATATTGTATTTGGAAGATGGGAGTAAAAGTAGAAAGGTTGGCAATAGGATTTTATATAATGATTTAGTGTCATTGATGTGTTTATTCCACATCAATGTGAAAGTAGAAAGGTTGGCAATAAGATTTTATATATGATTGGTGGTCATTGATGTGTTTATCCCACATCAATGGTCGCCAAACAAAACAAAGAAGATGAGATTCTCTGACATTATATAATGCATAAAAGCATTATCCATCATTGAAGTATTATCGTTGAAGTATTATCATTGAAGTATTATAGTCATGCAAAAAAATAAATACAGTTGCATAATTGAATGTCGATTTATTATGACCTGATGTTGGAGTAAACAGGTTAAAAATAAGTTGTTGTTTTGTTGTATACTATTGTATATCGTTCATGTCATCGATTGGTGTGAGTACTAAATATAGCTCCTTCGAATTAAATTCAAAGTTTGGCAAGATGAAAAGATATGTCGAAATGTAATCAAAATCCTAGTCATAATAATAATAACGAAAGGAAATAACAGATATTCTGTACTTTTAGGGAGGCGGGACGCGCGCTTCATCTATGGTTGGTGCTCAATTATATAATTTGGTAATTTTGTTGTTGTTTTCTTGTTTTGTTTATGTGTCGTCAAACAAAAATGTTTCATATAGTCATGCAGGATGTATATAACTGTATAAGTAAGTCAAATATAATATGATGTAATTGTATGATGGCATCGCTACCAATAGCAGATGATTTAAATTGTACCTTCTCAAAATATGATAATATGGTTTTCAACCCTTTGAGATATGATAACAAGTATATAAATGAGGATGTGTACGAACAATATAATGCTAATAACTGTAAGTACATGACCCCAAGTGAACTACGGAATAATAGTATTCTTCATGATCATACATTTTCTGCACTGAATGTGAACATCAGAAGTTTAAAGAAAAACTTTCATAAGTTGAATAATTGTCTAAAAGAAATTGATCATAATTTTACTGTCATCGGATTGACCGAAACACATTTAAAAAGTAAACCGCATAATTACTATAATTTGCCTGATTATGAATTTGAATTTACAAATAGATTCAATCGTAAAAAAGGAGGAGCCGGTATATACGTATCAAAAAATGTTAAATATAAAGTGAGACATGACTTAAATAAAGCAACACAACATTATGAATCTTGTTTTATAGAAATTGATCAATCAAACCAAAAAAATGTGTTGGTTGGCGTCATTTATAGGGCTCATACATGTATTGACAGTTTTATTGAAGAAATAAATCCGATTCTCGTAGAAATCACAAACGAAAATAAAATTACATATATTATGGGAGATTTTAACATTGATTTATTAAAAGAGGAGATGCATAGACCAACTCATGATTATGTCATATTCACTGTTACCAGCTATTACAAAACCAACTAGAATTACGGAACATAGTGCAACGCTAATTGACAATATCTTGACTGACAATTATGACATTAATTCTGCGATATTGATTACTGACATAAGTGATCACTTTCTGACTATTATTTCAACTAGCATTAAAGTAAGGAAGAATCAAGCAAGTAATAAGGACACATGTTGTAAAAGAAACCTAACTACCAGTAATGTTAATCACCTAAAGGAAAAGTTATCAAGAATTAACTGGACAGAAATTTTACAAGGTGATGATGCCAACAAAGATTATAACATGTTTATATCTAGGCTTCAAGATCTAATAAATGAATGTATTCCATTGAGGAAATGCACCAATAAAAGGAAACAAAATCCGTCATTGCCTTGGATTACTGGTGGTTTGCTGAAAAGTATAAATAACAAAAATAAACTTTATAAAAAGTATAAAAACTCACCCACAGAAAACAACCTTAATAAATTTAAATTGTATAGAAATAAACTACATAGCCTCATCAGAAAGTCAAAACGTCATTATTATGAAACTAAGTTTAACAAATCTAAAAATGATATGAAACAAACATGGAGAAACATCAATAATTTACTTAAACGTAAGAACAGCAGTAAAAATAATCAAACTCAATTTAAAGACGATTCAGGTAATCTCATAAGTGATCCTCAATTAATTTCTGACCAGTTCAATGAATTCTTTGTACACATTGGTCCGAAATTAGCCGAAAAAATTGGAAATGGTAATAAAGACTATCATGAGTATTTACTACATCCTCTTCAGAATAGTATGTTTATGTCGCCTATATCAGAACATGAAGTGATAAAAGTCATTGACAAGCTTGATTGTAATAAAGGTCCAGGTCATGATGGAATTAGAAATGTGCTAATCAAGAAAATTGCCAAAGAAGTATGTTCCCCACTTGCTATGATATTTAACTCATCAATATCACGTGGTATTGTTCCAAAAGACCTTAAAAAGGCTAAAGTCGTTCCAATTTATAAAAAAGACGATTCCCAATTATATTCAAACTACAGACCAGTCTCAATATTACCTTGCTTTTCAAAAATCTTAGAGAGGCTAGTTTTCAATAGATGCCTGTCGTTTATGAATAAATACAAAATTTTAAACGATAGACAATTTGGCTTTAGGCAAGGTTACTCTACTGAAATGGCAATAACTGATTTAATTGACAATATTTATAACGCCATTGATCAAAATGAAACCACTCTGGGTATCTATTTGGATTTATCTAAGGCATTTGATACTATTCAACATGATATCATATTATACAAACTTGAATATTATTGCTTTAGAGGAACATGCTTAGAATGGTTTAAAAATTACCTATGTGACAGGTCTCAGTATGTGTGTTATAATTCATGTAATTCTAAATTGAAAAATATCACATGTGGGGTTCCTCAAGGTTCAATTCTTGGGCCTCTGTTGTTTATATTATATGTAAATGATATTATTATTACATCATCGACTCTGAAATTCGTTCTGTTTGCGGATGACACTACCATCCTATATTCTCACAAAAATCTTACAGACAAAATAGAAATGATTAATATCGAACTAAGAAAAGTTACAAACTGGTTTAGAGCGAATAAGCTATCAATACTTTATGATTATGGGTACACCTCAAAAAACATTTCATTTCAAAAGCAATACAAACGTAATGGTCGATGGAAGTATTCTTCCAAGAGTAAATAGAACGAAATTCTTGGGCATTATAATGGATGAAAATCTTTCTTTTAAATATCACATTGAAGCAATATCTAACAATATCTCTAAAAATGTAGGTATTATGCATAAGTTAAAATATTTTATTCCTAAAAGAATAATGTATTGTATATATTCTTCATTGATAATGCCGTATTTGAGCTATGGTATTCTGATATGGGGAAATACACATATGATTTATTTAGACAAATTACTCAAATTACAGAAAAGAGTCGTAAGAAACATTTCTAAGAGTGATTTTAGGGCTCATTCAGCCTCACTATTCAAGAGTCTTAAGATTCTCACTGTCTCTGACATGTATAAATATTATCTTGGAATCTTTATGTACAAGCATTCTGTTAATTTATTACCAAAATTATTTGAATGTTATTTTATGAAAAGAAAAAATGTCCATACCATAAACACAAGACGAAAGAACGATTACCAGTTGGTTAGAAATAAGACGGCTTTCTCATCCAGAGGAATAAGATCATCGGGTCCCATTTTATGGAATAAAATATCTCATGAGACACAAAATTCTTATTCTACTAACATATTTAAATCCAAACTTAAATCAGATTTAATAAGTCTCTATAAGTAAGGTACAAATTTTCAAAAAATTTTCAAATCATTTAAAACTACTTCATATACTTCATATATTTATTCAAAAAACTTATCAATACACTATTATTATGGCATGTTTTAAGTTATGTGATGGTAATTTCAATTGTTTGTCGGCATAATTTTATGTGTTCTGTCCTTGTGTTCCCTCGTACTTTGCTTTAACATAGGTGTAATGTAATGTAATGTAATGTAATGTAAGATGGACAACCTTTTGGACAGCTCCGCCATGCCTAATTAGTGACATGTTAACCAATGAAATGTGTGTAATAATATGTATGTATTGGCATGGAAAATAAAATATCTATCTATATCTATCTATCTATCTATCTGACCCCTGCAAAATGTTCCAAAAATTTTCCCCTGGTCGTGAGGTTTGATGTCACCGAGTTTGAGTCCCGTACTCCTTACAGATGTCCAGAAAATGCAATTTTAAGATTTGACCCCAGATGACCTTTGACCTGACCCCTGCAAAATGTTCCAAAAATATTCCCCTGGTCATCAAGTTTGTTGTCACCGAGTTTGAGCCCAGTACGCCTTACAAATATCCATAAAATACATTTCTAAGATTTGACCTCTGCATGACCTTTGATCTGACCCCTGCAAAATGTTTCCCTGGTCATGAGATTTGTTGTCACTAAGTTTGAGCCCTAATACCCCTTATATCCAGATATCCAGAAAATTAAATTATAAGATTTGACCCCAAATAACCTTTGACCTGATCCCATCAAAGAGTTCCAAAAACATTCCCCTGGTTGTCAAGTTTGTTGTCACCAGGAAATTTGTACAGGAAATGCATTTTAAAAATTTGACCTGACCCTTGTCAAATGTTCCTCATGTCATGAGATTTGTTGTCACCGTGTTTGAGTCCCATACCCCTTACAGATGTCCAGATAATGCAATTATAAGATTGTACCACCGTAATGACCTTTGCCCCAATTCTGTATGCAAGTTTTAGGTGTGTGGTATAGCCAATGTATATATGCAAATTACATCATTGTACTATTAGTTAGGTGAAAAAGTTCAATTTGGTGACCACTCTCTGGCTAGTAAGGTTTGACGATTGATTCGACTTCTATGGACCATTTAGAAAAAAAAAACTAGCCACCATGTCCCTCGCGAAAATCCCGGCATTTTTCGCTAGAGGCCAAAATCCAAAATGGCCGCCGCCACCATTTTGAAAATTTAAGTTTTGAACCAGAGCACCTATAATCATGCACAAAGACACTTTTTCGGATATGTCGAGTACAAGGATTCCGATTCTGACATTAGTTTGACATTACGGCATCATTTCCACCCAGAAATCCAAGATGGTGGCCGGCACCATCTTGAACAATTTAGTTTTGAACAAGAGGACCTAAAATCGTGTACAAAGACACTTTTTTGGGATAAGTCGACCACGAGGATTTCAAATTTGACAATACTTTGACATTACGAACTCATATTTACCCAGAAATCCAAGATGGTGGCTGCCGGCGCCATCTTGAAAAAAATAAGTTTTGAACAAGAGGACCTAAAATCGTGTACAAAGACACTTTTTTGGATAAGTCGACCACAAGGGTTTCAAATTTGACATTACTTTGACATTACGAACTCATATTTACCCAGAAATCCAAGATGGTGGCTGCCGGCGCCATCTTGAAAAAAATAAGTTTTGAACCAGATTACCAAATAAGTACAAATTAAGATAACACAGGGTAGCGCGTGTACGTTGGTTTGACCATATCAAATGACGAGTTCCCACGTGCAACAGAAATGAGGGGATTTCGTTTTCTAAACTAGGTTAGGTATACCACGATTGGGTATGTGCTGTTAATATTCAGTCATAATATTATTTTATACATAGGATGCTTCAGCTTTTTTACACACACAACAAATCATTGAAAACCTTTAGCCTGTGCTAGATAAGCATTAAACTATTTATTCCTAAGGTACTTTCATTATATTTCATTATGTTGTATACTGTTTGAAAAAAGGCTAAAAAAGGATAAAATGTAATGTACACAGTTATCAATATTTCAGCATTAATTATCTCGTCGCTATAGAAATCTTTACAGAATAACAAACCAAGGTCGTTGGTAATGAAATCGAAACGATAACGAATTAATAATTTATTGCTGTAATTGAAGTAATACAAAAACGACGCATTAAACATTAATCAAGGTTTATCACACACTATATCTTTTTCATCGTTCACATTGATTCATAACAAGACGCATTGAATTAACAAATGCATTAAATTAAAAGGGCATATACGATATGATGTGATTTGCAGTTTTTGTTACAGTATTCCTACGATTTCCAAGTATTATCTAATGTGATTTACAGTAATTTGGTCGGTTTTGATTAGTTACATGAAAATTAAACCGTATAACTATTTGCAGTAAGAATAACAGTAATACGGGAAGTAATACTAACTTTGCATATAATTGAAGATCCGGACGCCAAATCCTCGAAGATGGAATGGACAAGACTGGAATATTGGGATATTCACTTGTGTCCCAAGTTAGAAACTCATCGTGCCACACCTTAGGGATATAAAACACAAACGATAAACTTAATAAGAGTTAGTTCGGCAATTAGAGTGATATTTCTGGTGTTTATTTGCTTAGTTTTAGTTCATACGCATGACAATTAAGGGATCTAAATAATACATGACACTAAATTTCATCTCTACTAGTTGTCCCATAAAAATCGGGTAACAACGAAAGTGGTGATATTTTATTAATGTGTTTTCAACCTCTATTCAGTATTTGATTCATATAATATGCAGAAAACAATAACGTATTAGATGAAACTATTTTGGAGATATGCTCTCGGATGAAAAATGATTGCAGGAGAAAGTTTGCAGTTTTCAGTTGACTTCAGGTCAAGAAAAAGAAAGAAAGACCGAACGAACGAAAGAAACATCACGAACAGTTCATGCTTTGCAGTAAAATAACTTACAATTCCTATTGTCACACTGAGTGTTAAAGTTTGCATTTTCTCGTTCTGTAAAAATACGCATAAAATAATTCATAAATACTGTTTAGCCAACGGTCCTTTTTTGTCAAGTTTATTTCTAATAATGTAAATTAGAACGAAAATATTGACATTGTTATACTCAGGTAAATAATGCCATGTTGAAATATAATTATTCCCAACTTTTAAAATAACGATGTTGATCCATGTCGATAGCATTATTATGCTAATGTGTATTAACTCTTTTCACCGTCACTCTCACCAATAGAAACTCAAGTTACCATGTTACTGTTAGACTATTTGGGATCCTCCCAATTAATGCTAAAAATAAATTATAAAACTTGGTGAAAGTTTTATGTTCACACATTGGCTGACCAGTGGTGCAATTGGGTTAGAGACAGGCGACTTTTATGTGCCTATGAGTTAGCACTTTTCCCCAATTTGAAGACGGTAAAGCCCACGATGGACATTTCTTGGCATTGCTACTGTGTTCTCATATTTCACTTACCAATTCAATTACTCTCTGAAGACCCAGACGGATAACAACTTCTATTTGAGTGCTGGAATTTAACACTGGTGGTGCTAATGTTGAGCCATAGTTTGACAGAAGCTTGGTGATTAAATTATAACGGTCTCCCCGTGGGCGACTGGAATCCGTTGCTAAGTTTTAGGAAGAACATATAAACATGATAAACTCAAATGTTCATAATGGATATTGATTATCTTACGAAATTTTTCAACAAGTATTCTTGCATTTCATGATACGATTTACTTGCTAGTGGCGAGCAACGCATAACCGTATGCTGTTTTCTTTTCTACCTTCATGATGAAAGCATTATCACGAATTCTAAGGTGTGGTTGTAGGGTTTAGTGTTAGAGTTTAGGGTTAGGGTTTAGGGTCAAGGTAAGGGTTAGGGTTTGGGTTAGGGATATAAAAATGTCGTAATGCTTACATGAAGGTAAGACCTTTACTTTTCTTTTTCTGTAATACAAAACACACACCTTGGTACAGTATCATGATATACGCATGCAAATAATAATTATAAGTACTGTTCGAGATCAAAACTGACAACACGCAACATTTCCAGAAAATATCGTTTTACCTGTCTTCTTGATCTCTAAAAATCTTCCGAATACTCTGGTTAAAATCTGCTTTTACATTGTCCATCCCTTGCGGTCTTCGTTGTGATTTTTACGACATAACCAGGATTAAATTAAATCTAATGCCTGCATGACTGTGCTATGATTCGTTGTGCCAGAAAGGTGTTTGTTTATGATACTTCTTGATTACGGAATAAAGTGCATACACACAATATACTAATACTAGTATATTAGTACTAATAAATACGAATATAATCCTAACCCTAACCCTAACCATAATCCCTAACCCTAACCCTTACCCTAACACTAACCCTAAAGCCTAACCCTAACCCTAAACCCTAACCCTAACCATAACCCTAACCCTAACCATAACCATAACTCTAACCCTAACCCTAACCCCTAACCCTTACCCTAACCCTAATCATAAGACCCTAACCCTAAGACCCTAACCCTGACAATAATGAACCTTGCCTCGCACTATGAGGTTAGTGATATATTGCGGCCCATTATGGTTGCGGAAAGAAATTAAGCGTCCGGCACGTCCGCGTGGTATACTCTTTTGGACGTGGGCGCATCGTTATTAAAGCCACACATTTGGAATTTCCTAACTCTAAAATTTACACTTTTGCACATTTTAATTATACAGTTTACCTACCCTTAAAAATATCAGTCAAAAATAAAGCCATGAGACATAACAAAAGTGGCAAGACGAAACAAATATTATGTTTTTTTTTACATGATTATACATACATTAGAGTACTTACCAAGTACGAAATGCCAAATTGCCAAAGACATCAAACCTAAACATTTCAATCTCCTGCTATCCATTGCATCCACTATTTGTTTCGCAATGAGCACAAACACAGATATGAAGACCCGTGCTGCTTTGATGTGAGTATATTATATGCAATCATATTATGCCGGAGATGCTGAACATAAGATTCATGTTGAATGATGTAGCAGAGGGGTGGAAGTACATAATGTCTGGTCGCTAAGGACTTTTATTGGTTGGTAGACATTCCGAATATG
This sequence comes from Amphiura filiformis, assembly GCF_039555335.1. Taxonomy (NCBI): domain Eukaryota; kingdom Metazoa; phylum Echinodermata; class Ophiuroidea; order Amphilepidida; family Amphiuridae; genus Amphiura; species Amphiura filiformis. Next base: position 49,569,638 of record NC_092636.1, on the reverse strand, counting down.
TGAATGGCTTTTAATTAAGCGAAGTCGAAATAAAACCAAATGTGACTGGACGCGGCGAATCAGCCGTAAAGTCGGCCCCGGTCAATTTTTTTTATTTCCTGTTTAGAAAATATACACCATAAGCTTTAAAATGGTATATCATTTGACTTCAAACGACATCCAGAAACGGGGTTATGATTTGTTGAACTCTGTTCCTTCGACAAAATTGTATTTTTTATCAGTTCTACATGTGTCTCTTTTTCTACATTTCTGGTAATAAATATCCAACAGTCATAATTGGCGGTCATTTCTAATAATACCCAAGTCAACGAGGTTCAGAAATACCCTCTCATTGTTCATTGTTGATTATACATACCTAGACAAAATACAATGCTTTGTTATCTACCACTTGAACAGGATTTAGCCAAAGCAAACAAAGACAAGAACTATTCTATAAAAATAGGTAGAAGCTTATTATCCTCTTCAGCAGTAGTATTATTGATTGATTTAAACAGCGTTTGATAAGATACTTCTCGCAACGAATTGATACACCTATGAATACGACCTTCACATACATTTGACACTTTAACTCAAAATACAATTTGCCGAGTTTACGGCTGATTCGCCGCGTCCACTCACAAATGTCATTAGAGAGACAATTTTCTAGCCTGGCGCATTTATAATATATGTTTTTATACCCTTGTGTATAGTAATTATGGTTTCATTATTTGCTTTTAGCACATCACAGTGGTTTAAAATGTGCGTTCATGCGTGTTAAAATAAGTAACTGTTATCCTTATTGCAATCATAATGGCCTTTGTAATTTGTCGTTGCAATGCAATAATAACTCCACGGCCAAGTGCGATTAGCGTGACGAATGCACTTTTCCCCGAGGGTATCAGGTCATGAAGGTAGTAGAGTAAAGAAGGAGAAAGCTGGCACGCATTCTATTGTACAATCATAATTGCCGCCCTTTGAGGTTTCCAGTCAACGTTTTGATTATGTAACACGATCATCACTTTATATGATCTTTTGTGTTGTATACATGCATGGTCGCACAATTGTGCATACTGCAGTTACTGTCCGTTTTCCTATACACAATACACAGTGCTCCTACCATTGACGCGTGACCTCTACAAATAGCGTACGTTAGAAGTATGGGGATTTGCCTAGTTAACGTCGCTGTGTGAAAAATAACCGGCCAATATTGAAAGTACTCTTCTAAAATTCTAGAAAATATAGTTTTGTAACATGTCCTAAATTTTTAGCTAATTTAGATGTTTGGAAATATTCGTACTTTGGTGTTTTAGGAAGGATATGTAAACGACAGATAACACCAAAAATATGAAGACATTATTTCCAAACCGTGTTAAGTCAACAATCATTATGTTGCTCATTTTCAAGAATTCTGGTTAACAAAAAGCACACCATGTGTGTGTAGGGGGGGGGGGCGTGCCCGCCCAACTGGTTCACTAGTTCGCTTACCAATTCAATGACTCTATAAATTCCCAGACGGATAACAACTTCTATTTGAGTGCTGGAATTTAACACTGGTGGTGCTAATGTTGAGCCATTGTTTGATAGAAGCTTGGTGATTAAATCATAACGGTCTCCCCTTGGGTGACTGGAATCCGTTGCTAAGTTTCAGGAAGAACATAATAACTCAAATGTTCATAATGGATATTGATTATCTAAAGAAATTTGCCAACAAATATTCTGGCATTTATGGAACTAAGATACGATTATGTGTTGTTAGTGCCCGGTGCTAGTGGCGAGCAACACACATAACTGTATGTTGTTTCTTTTCAGTTCTTTGTTTTTGTTATACTTTTGTTCTACCTTCATGAAAGCATTATCACGAATTCTAAGGTTTGGTTTAGGGTTAAGTGCTATTGTTTAGGGTTAGGGGTTGGGTTTAGGATATAAAAATGTCGTAATGCTTACATGAATGAAAGACCTTTACATTTCTTTTCCTGAAATAAACACACACAATGGTACAACATATAGTTCAAAAGATTTCAGTTCATAGGCACTACAGACGTGCAAATCGTGTTATAGTTGCCGTATTTGGCAGTGTAATAGTACTTATAGAGGTGATTAATCTAAGCTATGGAGCCATTTCAACAACACCCCTCATTTAGTGGAAAAAGGTCATTGAACTTTGCACAGGCGGTCAAGTTCAAAGTTATTCAAACTCACAAGGTTTTCCCCCAAAAGACTTTAATCTTTCAGGTTTTTGGGAGACTACTACACAGGTGCACAAGATCGCATCGTTGTGAAAACCACACATTGGGAATTTTTATTTCCAAGCATGAAAATGATCAGAGAGTAACATGAGTAAGCGCACATTTCACCCTGAGCACAGAGATAGTCTTACAATTAGGGCATGTTCACCCTATAGCAACACATACGTGGTAGGACTACAACTGGTCAGTTTAGTACACTCTCACTCCCACTTCTACATCTTTTCTTTTAAAGTAATTGTTTTAAACGGTGATGAACAAAGGTGAAATATGGTTGAATTCCTATTATATTATACTATATTGTAAAATTTACACTTTATTTACCCTTCCCTGCTTAAGGGGGTACTACACCCATTGCATTTTTTTTGCATTTTTTGCAAAATGATTTCGTTAAAATTTTGGATATGTGTTGCTAACACATTAGGGAAATAATGTTGATATGTAAAATGGGAATAAGTGGTCCCTGACTTCTTTTATGACTTCATGAACTTGGTGCTCCACAACTATCAAAAAACGAACCGGTTAAAATGCTTCTATTTTCAATGTTGAGCTATATTTTGTATTTTGAACTTGCGACATTATTTCACTGAAACTTAAAGGTAACAGGTTAATACCACAACCACACTACAGCAATGATTGTATTTTTTGTCAAAGATTGTATTTTTTGTCACCTATACCACCATATTAGGTAGTTTTCCGTAAGCTTCATTTTTGTGATTTTGGTAACTATTTTATATTATTTGCCCAATCCATCTCAACTAGGCAATCTAAATTGTACTCACCATTTACATCCCAAGGTATTTTAGTATATCCACCTCACACATTTCCATTATATATCCAGTAACAGACAAAATATCAAAATTGATGCCTCATTATGACATGTATGATATCACAGACTATCACATGTATTCAAAATTAATGCCTGAATTTGACCTGAACCAATTGACCTATAACCCGACCTTTGATGACCTTATAGCCTTTTTTAATCTCTTTTCCTAACAACACATTATAGAAGATACATACATGGTGTAGTATTAAATTGTCTATGTGGAAGAGATTAGGCGTATTTAATTTATTCAGTGTTATAATCAGTGAGTACATTTCTATAGATAGTATAACAAAGGATTTAATGTATTCTATTCATGTATTCTACTTGGACATGTTCAATAGAATAAATTGTGGTTTATTATGAAACACACATCTCAGTTACTAGGATACAGTAAATAAAAATATATATAGGGCTAAAATGACTTACTAAAATGGTTTAAAAACACTTTGTATGTAGATATATTTTATAAGTTCATGACATGAGGTGATGAACATATTTATGTACTTTATAAATTTGCAAAAAAAAAAAAAAAAAGAAGAGGGTACTGATGAAAATCAGGGTATTATTCCCCCTTAAATGTATATATTGGTCAAAAAATAATGTCATGAGACATAACAAAAGTGGCAAGACGGGACAAATAGTGTTTTCTCATACATGTGTGACTATACATACATTATAGTACTTACCAATTACGAAATGCCACATAACCAAAGACATCAAACCTAAACATTTAAATATCGTGTTCTCCATAATATCCACTATTTGATTCGCAATGAGCGCAAACACAGATATGAACACCCCGTGCTGCTTTGCTTATATATATTATATGTGTGTATTATAATGCAATCAGATCATATTGGAGATGTTTTTCATACATTCATAGTGAATGATGCAGCAGAGGGTGGGAGTAGACATCATAAATATACTAGTACTGTCTGGTTGCTAAGGATTGTTATTGGGGGAAATTCCAAATAAATGTATATGTGAATCTGTTACGAATGCTATTCTGCTCATTTATTGGCTGTCACGAACTATAAGGCAAAATGCACTTGAAATCGTTTTTTATTATTCGATTGATTATTGACTGGTTGATTCAAATTGAATCAGATTCATTGATTGACTGCTCGATTAACTGATTGATTGATTGATTGATTGATTGATTGATTAAATAATTTACACAGACGATACTGTATTTTCTCTTGAGAGGCTAAACGGCTTTGTTTTAGAGGGTATTCTAATCTTGACTGATGAAGAATGACATTTTGTTGTTGCTGCTGTAACTCTGAGATGATCATTATGATTCCAAGATAACGCCGGTCAGTTTCTGTATTAAACATGGTATACTAAGCACTTCTGTAAAAACAGTCAGTATGTTTAGCATGGTATAGACCTATATACTGAGCCACTTCTGTTTGTTATGTTTAAAAGAAATCACATCGAAATTACAACATTATATTAATGTCCCGGGTCCCGGGTTCGAAATCTGAGTAGGTGGGCTTGAGCTCGGCTGGCTGTTTGTGTCCTTGAGCAACTGATTAGTGCTTCCAGAGAAGATGGTGTTTCAGAGGGCACATTAAGCCGTCGGTCCCGCGTACACTGTACTCTGCATTAATGTCAGATATTATGTACGCAGTCATGGCGGCACTGACTGCGTACATATTTGTCGATTTTGCACCCTCCCTGAAATTAACTTTGCCCCCAATGCCCCCCCCCCCTAAAAAAATCCTAGTTCCGCCACTGAAAACGGCATCTACAGATGTCTCCCTTCTTCAGTGATTCACAACCATTTGGTTTCTGTGTGAATTTTTACACGTGCCTTTATACATTAATATAAAATTCTCTCTATTTTGGTCGATTTTGCAGTGTATTATGCTAATGTCCTGACATTAGGGACCGTTCACAAACACGTGTAAGGGGAGGGCCTGATGCAAAAAAAGGGGGGCTGAAAATTGTTGACCCTCCTAAGGGGGGGCCTGAAAAAATGACCACAAATTTTCCTGGAAAAATTGAGTTTATATGCTTTTCTATGGGGTTGACCCATGATTTTCATGTCAAAAAGGGGCCCTGAAATTTTGAGGTCTCTAAAGGGGGGGCGAAAATTTTTCGCGATGAATTTTTTTTGCATCAGCCCCCCCCTTACAAGTGTTTGTGAACGATAATGTGAGATTCATTATTCTGCAATGTAAAAGACAAAAGTGCATATTTTTAAATAATCACCAGTATTTTTTTATCAAATTAATTCAAGCGTGAATAAAAACACCTGTTGCGGAAACTTTTTGATAACCCCTCTATTGTATTCTTTGAATTATAATACAATAAATAGAGCGGTTGCAATTCTTCACACCTGGGTGCATATACGTACACGTCTTATTATTTAAAAGTACCCTCCTGTGACGAAGCAAGCGCAAGGTCGCTTATTGAAATATTTTTATCCTGACAAAGTAGAAAATCTAGAATATTTGTCCGTTTTACAATCATGACAATATACAGTATAATTGACCGAATTAAAAAGACTAGTTTGCGTATGACGTCCTGTCAGCCAGACCAAAATGCTGTACTGCGCAGTTCAGACCAATCACACCGCGCATTTGCCCTGACGTCAGACGCAAACTAGACCTTTTTAATGCGGTCTTTAATTTTAGCAAAGACAATTCAGGACGGAGTAACTTTGACTTTTGACCCATGCACAACAAGCAAATCGACCTTAGATTACTACAAGCATCTCAAGCTTAGATGTTTTTGTGGTATTTCAGTATTTTGAAGATATTTTTGTATCGGACCGGAAGTGACCCCTTCATGTCACCCAAGGGGGTCATTCAAGTATGATAGTGTACACATGCGTGACCAAATGTTTTTAAAACACCCCCTAAACGAGTTTTACCGTACCAGCAAATTTAGCCCCTTAATTAATAAGGTCATTTAATATAGAATTTACCCCCTAATGAGTTTTTGGCAGTTAAAATGAAGAAAATGTACCCTTTTTGGACTCGTAATTTACCAAAAATTTGAAAAAGTACCCTAAGCAAGTTGTTCAGTTTTAGAAAACTACCCTTATTCTTGAAAATCACCACCTTGCTTTGAGCTTGTTTTAAGCAGATTAATTGAGTAGGGTAAAGTACACTGATCAGTATGCCTTTTGTTTGAAGCAAATCGGAAATACGATTTCCATAATACATCAAATAATATTTTCTTTGTATCTTATTGTTTTTATCAATAATCAATACAGTTATGACCTAAAAGAACTGTAAAGGCTCGTTAATATGTAATTTTTGCCAATATTTTACTAAAAATCAATGCATAACTGTTCATGGTACTTTTATTTTGCATACTTTTGCCCTGAAACTTGGTCAAAGTGTTTCTAATATGTTTTAATGTATTATATAGTAACGCCGCACCCTAATTTGCATATTTGCATAATTAATTGGCATATTTGCAGAACACCGAAAATCTGTGTGCTAGTTTTTTTACTGTCACTGTATATTATTGTTCCTTCTGTATTTTTACATGTGGTATTTTGTGCATTTTAATGTTGGCCTTGTGACACCTGGGCACTTTGGTAGAACAAGGCTAGTATTAAAGGTCAACCCAGGTTAACTAAGAATGAAATAAATAGATAAATAAATTTAGATTATTTTGGTCTGTGATGTTTGTTGGAAATTCCCGTATAATCATGTTTATTTAAGCTATCAAAAAGCTATATACTAGAGAGTAGATATTTCTACATACATGTAGAATGCTTGGGTTTGGGAAAAACCACCACTCTAATCATATCATAATATTGCGCAAAATGGGTTCTCCCCGGGTTTCAATAGTGAAACGGGGCTCAATAATACTACCTGCGTCATAAGCACTTCACGCCACCCGCGAAGTGCTTGTACAAAGTAAGACTGTGTGAATCTATATGACTTTCGTATTTTAAATTTTAAAGTAAATTATTTGTTACAAATTAGAACATCTACAGCTCTCTATCTGCGTGTTATATAATTTTCTTGTTCCCGTGCTGAAACGTTCCAGAAAGAGATCGAGAGGACTCACCAAACTTGTCAAATGAATGTGCATAAGCATATACCATAGAACTGTGATACGAGCTATATAGCGAGAACGGTAAGTGATATACAGTGACGTTGCCAGCACCAGTGGCGGCACCCGGAATTATTTACAGGGGGGGGGGCAAAGTGAATTTCAGGGAGGGGAGCCAAATCGAAAAGTTTTATCCCAAATTGCAGCAAAAGTTGAATCTTACGTAATTTTGGGGTTTGGTCTCAAAAGTAGTGGGGGGGGGGGGCAAGCATAATATGGGGGGGAGGCAAGAGGGGCAAGCCAAATTTTCGTCCCCCATTTGTCAATCTTTTGTCCAATTTTTAGTTATTTTAAGGACACTTAACTCCTTACTGCCCCTATTTTATCCCCGAATATTGTCTGGGGGGACTTTGTATTGTAAATTGAATAATATTTGTACGTTCTAAGTGACAGAGGGAAAGGTCTCTCGTTTGATTCCACAACCATTTGTACCTATCACCTGTTTTATTGAATTATCATGCGAATTGCCGGCAATAAGAGGACGAGTATTCGATAGGGTCTTTACCTGTAACACAGTCATACAATAAACGTGATGCGATATAAAATGATTAAGTAAATAAACAAGTTAACATTTAAATAAATTGCGTTAATAATTAACAAATAGGCAGATAAAAATAGAATAAATAGAATACATAATTAATTTCTGTGCATACCATCTTCTGAACAATTTCACGAGATTAAAAGCACGGGATCCCCATTAATTTTACGATACATATTGGGAATACCCACATATGGGAATTCACAATGGACTGCAGCATCCATTTATCTAATGTGTCCAGTTTGAGCGCTAACATGTTGGAAAATGTTGCCAATCAAACGGCCTATTCATGAGAGTGTTCATTCAACGTCCAGTTTTCGAAATTGGGTGACTTGGCAGGTGTGACAAACATTTGACTGTGCGAAAAGTTTTATCCCAAATTGCAGCAAAAAGTTGAATCTTACGTAATTTTGGGGGTTTGGTCTCAAAAGTAGTGGGGGGGGCAAGCATAATATGGGGGGAGGCAAGAGGGCAAGCCAAATTTTCGTCCCCATTTGTCAATCTTTTGTCCAATTTTAGTTATTTTAAGGACACTTAACTCCTTACTGCCCCTATTTTATCCCCGAATATTGTCTGGGGGACTTTGTATTGTAAATTGAATAATATTTGTACGTTCTAAGTGACAGAGGAAAGGTCTCTCGTTTGATTCCACAACCATTTGTACCTATCACCTGTTTTATTGAATTATCATGCGAATTGCCGGCAATAAGAGGACGAGTATTCGATAGGGTCTTTACCTGTAACACAGTCATACAATAAACGTGATGCGATATAAAATGATTAAGTAAATAAACAAGTTAACATTTAAATAAATTGCGTTAATAATTAACAAATAGGCAGATAAAAATAGAATAAATAGAATACATAATTAATTTCTGTGCATACCATCTTCTGAACAATTTCACGAGATTAAAAGCACGGGATCCCCATTAATTTTACGATACATATTGGGAATACCCACATATGGGAATTCACAATGGACTGCAGCATCCATTTATCTAATGTGTCCAGTTTGAGCGCTAACATGTTGGAAAATGTTGCCAATCAAACGGCCTATTCATGAGAGTGTTCATTCAACGTCCAGTTTTCGAAATTGGGTGACTTGGCAGGTGTGACAAACATTTGACTGTGCGTTTTAATTACATAACACACAAAGGATTTGACATCATCGAATGGCTGCCTAGTGCTGTTATATGCTTAGTTTAGTTATTCATTCCTTTATTTTCTTTTTCTTTTTGTCCCCACTCACTCTACGTCTAATTATTGCCACAATTTTTCGTTAAATTTCTATTTAATTATTTCTCTTTATTTATTTCTATTCATTTCTTCCTGTTTCTCTCTTCCTTCAAGTCCCTCTCATATCCCCTCATCCCCTCTTCCTCCCTCCTCGCCTCCCAAGACATCTTCTCAAACATACCATAAAAAGAATGAATCACTAGAATCACAAAATACTCCTTTAATAAGTCATTATTATTATTATTATTATTATTATTATTATTATTATTATTATTATTATTATTATTATTATTATTATTATTATTATTATTATTATTATTATTATTATTATTATTATCATCATCATCAAGACATCATCATCATCATCATCATCATCATCATCATCATCATCATCATCATCATCATCATCATCATCATCATCATCATTATTATTATTATTATTATCTATATGCCTATTTATTGTTTGAAAGAAGGCTATAATATAACAAAAACTAGGCCTAGCAAAATACGATTTTATAGTGTATAGATTATTTATGCTGTTAGAAAATCACCTCCTTTGGACTCTTATTATTATCTAGACTATGCCATAGTTGAACTCGTAATTATACAATGTTTATCATAAGGGAGGTATTCAATAAATGGTAATAAAGTCTGAGTGAAAGTAAAGTATACGTACATGTTATCGAATGTAACCAGGGTAAAGTAAAGTATCATTAAAATGACTAAAAATGTGACGAATATTATTAATGTGGACGAAAAATTGGCTTTGCCCTCAAACACTAAATAAGCTGGTTACTGCTGCAAAACAATTCTGATTTTGGGATCTACCAATTTATTGAAACTAGTAAACAGTACGTACGGTGACTGAAAATATCAGAAGTAACGAATCTATCAAATGTGCACAAATCGGCGTTTTTTAGTATAATTGTAAAGGCCAGAGTATGCACACAGTGGCGTAACTAGGGTGGGGGGGAGCAACATGCCCCGGGCGCCACCCATAAGGGGGCACCAAATTGACCAATTCAGCATCGATTTTGCGCCCCTCCAAGCGATGAAAGTCAATATTTTTGCGCGCTTCGCGCGCATTTCACCACACAATCAATTTAAAGAACATTTTAAGACCATTCAACTTCTAGTAACCAAAATTAGGCCTTATTTGTCCAAAATTTCTCGCGTTCCTCGCGCAATTGTTTCAAGAATGGGTGGAGGAGGCGTCTAAAATATTCTCGGGGGGGGGGGGGGGTAGGGGCGCCAATTTTGTTTCTTACCCCGGCGCTACCAACCCTAGTTCCGCCAATGTATGCACAATGGGCAAGTGGACCAAGTAGAAGTCTAGTTATTATCATATATGATGTCTACTTCAACACCTTTAAAATCGGTATTATTTAGGCGTCAGTTTTCACGTGCGCTTACGGATTATTGTGGAATTTCTGGAATTCTAGAAACAGATCAGTTTACACTCCGGAGATACGCTACTTTTATTAAATAAATAAATAAAAAAAGATGTAAAACCAACTGTGTCCTCCAGCCAACTCCATAAACCAATACCACGTATACCTAATGAACTATTATGCCTACACAAAAAAGAGATTGTCATTTCGGCAGCCATCTTGAATTTATGCAGGAAAGAATGTTTGTTTTTATTTTGTGAAAAAGAACACACTTTCATCTCCTTAACGTTATCGGGGAGGTTGTAGCGCACCTAAGGTTTTTTATCCGTCTTTACGCCCAAACGACTTAAGCTAATCGTAGATCCTTCCTTAGCATGATTAGCGCTCATTTTAGTGATATTTTTTTAACCCCAGCACCTTACCCGGGGTATGACCGACCATCAAAATGACTATGGCGAGGGGGAGTCCCGCCATAGGTTTCTACAATTGTTTTTGTTTCGCTCTTATAACATTAATTCAAGAGACACTGACTTTTTACATGTTAGATAGTTTGAAATAGTCATTTCCTTTCATATTTAGGAGAATATTTGATAAAAATCTTTTTAGCCAAAAATCAATTTTGCCTATACTTTTGTACATAGCCAGACTATACCAATTTTGCAAGGGTACTTTCATATTATGACGTCATGGTGCCATTATGTGTGGAATGTTTGTCCTTATTTTAAATTGATATCGGATAGAGGAGACCCACAGCTATACATTAGTACCACATATGTTGGTAGATGACGTTTATAATGGAAAATTAGGGGTGGGGGTTTCAACAATCCCGCTTCGTATAATGTGTTACAAAATGTGTTTGGAATTTTAAATCGGTTTAGGGCATGGAATTATATTATCTTTTAAACTAGCGATATTTTAAGGCGTCACTTTGCAGGGTTAATCTACCACTAACAAACAATTTTTGAAGCCTAGCATTTTTGTGCTCAGGACACATGTCCCTTTCATACATTATATGGTATGAAAAAAATCGGGTTGGAGAACTCGAACGAAAGGTATTTGCTGCGGCCTAGCTCATAGACTAGTAGCATTTGTTAAATTTTGTCATTGATTTATCTTGCTATCTCTTATTATATAAAGAACAATGAGCTATACAGCCTACTCAAAATGGGAGATATTTGACATGATCCCTTATCGTTTGAAAGCTGACAGCTTACAGGGGGGGGGGGAGTCATTTGACGAAACGGGCTAAAAGGTACCAAAGAATATAACGGCGGCAGCATCTCACAAAGATGAAGCAGGGTTGGCAAGATCTCTTACAGACCCTGCCTATATATAATACGCCAATATTAACGAGTCACATAATATTTTACATGCAGAATCAAAATGAGCGCTGGACTTCGAGTAACAAAAGCTCCAGGATGGCCTCATGGAGATCACGGAGGTGACGAGGGTCTTGTGGGCACAATTGTGGGACCACCAGGTGCATGTAGTGAGCCACAAAATACGGTGGAAGTGGTATGGGACAATGGAGAAAGTACTATTTGTGACATCGCTAAACAGGAAAAACCGGAACTTCTCGTTTTTGACAGCGGACCTGCAGGTAAAAACCAATCTAACACAGGTATACCATTAAAACAAGCTGAGTCTTAAGGCAATATTCTCTTTTGGTGAACAATTTTGGCGGCAAATAATCCCGCCAAAATGTTAAATCCTTTTCAACATCCAAATATCATAGTCGGGAAATTAATGATGCACCTGGCAGCTTAGATCATGACTTTTATATATTTAGTTGTAATTTTCGCAGATAATTCTTGATTAGTTAAAGACTATCTCATGCTGTGACTTAGCCTTTTCTCAAATTAACTGACCATTCCCTGCACCTCGACAGCTGCATCCGGTTGGAGCTGATGTAGATGGCGCTGTAAGGAGTTGTAAGAAAGTATATAGCCCCCTTCTTCTCTTGAGTGTGTTTAAACGTTTTCAGCAAAACGCTGTGTGTTGGCTGGGATCTCAAAACCAAATACCAGCACATGTTTGATTGTGCGGGGAAGTTGAGTACCGAATCTTCGGATTGCGAGTCTAACACTCTAATCATTGTTCTCTATCACTCTTTTACAACAGGAAGTCGTCATGAGGGGATAAAATGTGGCTTCTGTCATGAGAGTCCAATCACTGGACTGCGTTGGCAATGTATTCTATGTGAATACATTAATTGTTGTAATTCATGTTACATGAATGGCAGACATGAATTAAGACATCCATTTCGATGTGTAATATCAGAGGAAATTAAGGAATCGTATGTATATAAGCCCTATATATATTTTTATAACATTTTAATTTTCTCCTCAAATTAGTTGAATCAAATTAAAATCACCCTTGTTTTTACGCATATTTTACACTCACACAAAACACCAGCCCTACATGATGCAGTCATGTCTACAGTAGAATTCATCTCGACCTTTGCAGGACTTAAGGGATCTAAAATGAGCGTTAATTGCGTTTCGACAGTATTTTTTGTGGGACATGAGAGCACCTCGGACCTATCAAATTGCATTCTGAATACGAAGCATGTCTTTCTGATATCAAATAATTTTCATTTTTTGAAAATCACAATATAATACAAATTTTATGACAAATTATAAAGATTTGATATTTTTTTAATTTTTGATATATAACAGTCCTCGAAGTAAATGATATAAATCTAATGATATATTCTTAAAGTGTATGTAGCAGGGAGGAAATGCCGACGGTCAATTGAAAATTTTGACCTTTCATATTGAAGATATGGATTTTTTTTTCCCAAAAGACTTTTTTTTTGGTGTTTTGGGAAAAAAATCCATATCTTCAATACGAAAGGTCTTTTTCGGCTTTTTATCCCACCTACATACACTTTAAGTATAAATCATCAGATTTATAAAGTTTACTTCGAGTACTGTTAAATATCAAAAATATCAAATTTTAATGATTTGCCATAAAATGTGTATTAAATTGCGAATTTCAAAAAATCAAAATTATTTGGTATCAGAATGACATTCTTCGTATTCAGAATGCAATTCGATATGTCTGATGTGCTCTGATGTCCCAAAATAAATAATGTCCAAACGTTCATACCCCAGCCCTTAACCCCATTAAAAGCTATTAAACCACGATAACACTCATTGAAACAGCTCAACTGATTAAATCGGATCTTCTCTGGTTGTGCACAAGTGTCTGTTTTCATGTGCGATATCGCAATAAAGCTGGTATTATAACTTCAGTTGGGTAACCGATTATAAAGGAAACGAAAGGAAACAATGGTATGTGTAGCTTTGTTCACGAAATGAGACAATTGCCTGCTTTTTGTAAACCAGCATTCTTGAAAATGAGCAACATAATGATTGTTGACTTAACACGGTTTGGAAATAATTTCTTCATATTTTTGGTGTTATCTGTCGTTTACATATCCTTCCTAAAACACCAAAGTACGAATATTTCCAAACATCTAAATTAGCTAAAAATTTAGGACATGTTACAAAACTATATTGTCTAGAATTTTAGAAGAGTACTTTTAATATTGGCCGGTTATTTTTTACACAGCGACGTTAACTAGTCATATCCCCATACTTTTAACGTAGGACTATTTGTAGAGGTCACGCGTCAATGGGAAAGAGCACTGTGTATTGTGTATAGGAAAACGGACAGTAACTGCAGTATGACGCACCCCCTCTCCGTATTATAGCAATTTCTATCACACATACACCCACCCCATGCTGTAGACATCTACGTACACGCACCCCCACACCCACCCCACGCACCCCGCAACCCCGATTACATATTCACTACACCAACCATTCCACACTAACTTTTTTACTTTTTACTATTTTAGACCACAAGTTAAGCCTCGTGAAGAAAGTGAATCCGTAGTTATTCATGGTATTTTTCTTGGTGCAACAGTGAAAGGAGGTCGAGATTGGGATACCAAAGAGCCGAATAGTAAGTTAAGGGTAGACGTGGTATTGTTGGTCGAAGCAGCCAAAATATCGATTTTCAATATCTGAATAAATATATTATTGAAAAATAACACTTTGATGTTTTTCAAAAGTTCATTCTTCAAATCAAATATTGCTGTTTCAACCTTCTTAACAACATAACTCAAGAACCACAAGACCTACAGAAGTATATCTATGATAATTAAATTCTACACACTCGCTATGAAATGATCAATGCAATTTTTGCCAAAGCTTACTACCATTCGCAAGATGATATGAATTACCAAATCGCAACAGTTTAAAATAGTTGCTAACCTTAAGTAGATTATTGTGCGTAGAGAAATATCTTTGGGGGAGGTGGAATATTTTCTTCACGTATGAACAGTTTTTGAACCCCTTCTCTGCAAACCAGAAACGTTTTGAACTCCTCTTCACAGACCTATAACTGTTTTATCCCACTCATGTTGGATCCGAAACTTGTTGACCACTTCTCCCTTAACAAAATTACCTGAATGAAGGTTTATTTCAATATGATGAACCACTTTTAGAGGCATGATGCAGTCATGTCTACAGTAGAATTCACCACGACCTTTGCAGGACTTAAACCCCATTAAAAGCTATTAAACCAAGATAACACTCATTGAAAACAGCTCAACTGATTAAATCAGATCTTCTCTGGTTGTGCACATGTGTCTGTTTTATATGTGCGGTATCGCAATGAGCTGGTATTATAGCTTCAGTTGGGTAACCAACCGATTATAAAGGAAACGCAAGGAAACACTGGTATGTGGACCTTTGTTCACGAAATGAGACAATGGTCTGCATTTTGTTAACCAGCATTCTTGAAAATGAGCAACATAATGATTGTTGACTTAACACGGTTTGGAAATAATTTCTTCATATTTTTTGGTGTTATCTGTCGTTTACATATCCTTCCTAAAATACCAAAGTACGAATATTTCCAAACATCTAAATTAGCTAAAAATTTAGGACATGTTACAAAACTATATTTTCTAGAATTTTAGAAGAATACTTTTAATATTGGCCGGTTATTTTTCACACAGCGACGTTAACTAGGCAAATCCCCGTACTTCTAACGTACGCTATTTGTAGAGGTCACGCGTCAATGGTAAGAGCACTGTGTATTGTGTATAGGAAAGCGGATAGTAACTGCAGTATGGTCCAAAACGTTTACAAGTCCAAAACGTTTCCTCCCACCATTTCTGATCAGTCCCTTAAAAACAAGTTCGGTCATTTTCTTTGATTAATATGTATCTTTTTTTTTAATTACAGCAAACGACGAAGGAACAGTAATTGATGTAACGAATTGGGAGCAAGGGGAACTAGTCGCAGTGCAGTAAAAGTAAAATGGTCATCCAATGCTACTGGAATCTATCAAGTGGGTCATCGAGGCAAAGTGCAGCTTCATTGTACGACTGATGGAACTAAAGAATGGGGCAAGTGTTACTGGAGTCATCTGCCTACAGTTGGTAAGTAATAAGAAAGAAAGTCCGCACCCTGATAACGGTCTAGTAGATTTAATCAGATTCTACGTTATGGGTGGCTTCAAACATCAACCGGCGGTCGAGCCCAGACCATGTCAGGACCTCCGGTTTAACCACGCTCTATTGATCATCACACCCATTGCCAGTTTTACTAAGGCGCCTGAGGTTGACATGATGTTGCGTCTTGAAATAATTTCTTAACTAAAAAGACACGACCGTTTTATAAGGTTTCTTATGCGGAAATATACTATGATCGAGCACATAATTACATATCGACACAGTGGACGATTTCATAATGTTACCATGATATTACAGGTATAAATTCATGATATTAGGAAACTGATTTGAAACAAAGAGGAAAATATTTTAGTGAGGCGGATATGTAATATATAGATCAAGTGAGATGTTCACTACTGACAAACATATTTTGTACATAGTATCTTTAAGATATGCCGATTACAAATACCTACGGAAACAAATGATTTGACAAGCCACTTGCAGGGAAGGGTCATAATCCCTTGTTACAAATTAAAATAAAATAAAGGATATATCACACAATGTTGCTAACAGATTTCCATTGTACACCTGTGTGGAGGGGACACGAGAGGACACATCGTTGGCCCTGACGCGATTCGAACCCACAATCTTATCAAATACCATGTTTAGTCCCCCGTGCTCTCAGTATTTCATATTTTGACTGATATACAGTTCCACAGGGACCACAGTCGACCGAAAAATTCAAGAAAGGTGACTTTGTAAAAGTATCGGATTCCCACCAATTCCGCCAAAAACATCAAGGACATGAAGGAATGGATAAGGTAAAAGGAAAACACGAAATAATTAACATACCGTAATAATTCGA
The DNA here is from genome assembly GCF_039555335.1 of Amphiura filiformis. Taxonomy (NCBI): domain Eukaryota; kingdom Metazoa; phylum Echinodermata; class Ophiuroidea; order Amphilepidida; family Amphiuridae; genus Amphiura; species Amphiura filiformis. Next base: position 49,553,007 of record NC_092636.1, on the reverse strand, counting down.
TAACAAGCATGTGCCTATTAACGAGTTGCTCGGACGAGAACGAATTTTCAGGGTAGTTTGTTATACTTTTTCATTGTGTTTTAATTTACAAATATCTATAATACAGATATTTACAATATAAAAGAAAAAATGAAAACGTTTACCCAACTATCCGAAAAATTGTCCGAACAAGTCATGCATATTTCTTTATTTTAAGCAACCTGTATAGAGCACCTTATTACAATGCACGAAAGGATATACACAAATTAACTGCCGATCCATAATACGTTCCGATGTCAAAACAAATGGTCTCAATTGCACGTCATGTGAAAACACAAACGGAATACCGTAAAACCCCGCCTACAAGCATATAGTGTGCTTCTGATGAAAGCTACATTAATCCAGTCGCCATTATGGAGTTTGAGCAAATAAATTACGGATCCAAGCATATACAAACAAGTATATTTTTATGACCGATGTATTGTATTGGTATATTAACGCTTGCTTCGAATTAATTAAGCTTTTATAAAAAACACTATATATGCTTGTAGACGGGGTTTTACGGTAGTTTGCCCTGTCTAGAATGTTTCATTGCCAGCAACGAATGCCAACCCTTATTGCAGCCTGTCGGACACGTCCTATTGTGATGTTTCCCAGGTAACGAGACATATATTGTTTTCATTGACTTGTTTTTACATGACGGGCAATTTGATACAATAATGTTTCTGAAATATCCTTTTATTTTTTCCATTTAGCCTCAAAAGTGGTTTTTTTGCGCGCTCTGCCGGAATATTTTACACTTTTGCACCATTTTCAACCATTTTAGCTTCAATATGGCAAAATTTGTACCATAAACCACCCAATCTCTCCAATGTCAAAAAGAAATCTACGCCACTGGGTACAATAACAATACATACAGATACAATAACAAAAGGATCAGGAAGAAGATTGCCAAAAGTTCAATATTAGGGCAGAGGTGGTTATCCCTATATAGCAAAAGCAAGTTAGCAATTCTACAATTAACAGCTACTTTCGTCTATATTTATAAATACGTATTTATAAATACGCACGTGACCCATGGGCACGACATACCAAGACCAGCAAGCGTGACCAAATCATCATGCCAATATTATCAAATTTAATTGAAAGCAAAATTATTACATATTATTACACAGATATTTGCAAAAAATATTTCTCGTCGGAAACGTTTACAATAATTATAATCACAAAAAAGTTGAACAAAATAGACAATTTTGCTGCACAGTAGTTTCGTGTTATTTCTGCATTCAAATTTACAGCCAGACCACTCGCTATGTAGAAGGTCACTTCGAGACTTACTGTCTACAAGCTGTTATGGCAGCGCGGAGGTGGTCACGTGCGTATTTATAAATACGTATTATTTTGTAAATATAGTCGAAGCATATTGGTTAAGGTATCCCACTTGTAAAAAACAATCACATATTTTTTTGTATGAATGAAAAAATCAAAAGGTACGCGGACGTTCAGGTGTAATAATCAAGTATCAAAGTGGAATCGCAACAGTGTACATTGGTGAACAACTGTATGACATACCATCAGAGGATCTAAACGTAAACGATTATAGGCACTGCAAGAACGAGTTTACCAGTGACCTCGTGGTTAGCGACAAAATAGGCAGTAAGTATTTTACGCTTATTTGAAGTTTGTTTATTTTAAGTCAAAGTTTAAACAGGTGTACAAATGCAAAATTGGAAAAACGTTACAACTTACCGGAGTTATGAGCCAAAACGTCAAATGTTACATTTGGGCTCCAAATGGGTCAAAACAGAAAATTACTTTAGATTTTGATGAAAATGATCTCAAAATATTCGATTTATTATAACAATTTTCAATAAGGAATACTTTGCTATGCCTGAGATGGTTTGTTACCTTGTAATGTTGCTATTACATGACAAAAATGTCAAGACTATTTTGTGTAAATTAGTGAAATGTTCTGTTTTGACCCATGTGGAGCTCAATCTGGCTAATATCAACTGGAGAAAAGAAAAGAGCATGCAGCTTAGTTACAAAACTTCAGCTAGAAAATGAAAATAACCATACACAAAAATTCAAGAAATCTTGGTCTTACAACAACATTGCCATTATACTCGGACACATGTTAGCCATGTATGGGATCCCGTAACTTCAAGGTCAAAGTTTATACCAGGGTTCAATTTCAAAGATTTTGTTCAAACCAATTCCATCCAAATATTCTTCTGGTCATAAGAATTCAGCAAATATATAGTGTAACCTATATCTACGACGTATCGTTCCAGAGTTCAACATTTCGGCTCCACATGGGTCAAAACAGAACTTTTCTCTGATTTGGACAAAAAAGTCTTAATTTTATAATTTTCATTCAGTATTTTTCAAGTGAGAGCCCTACCTTATTGTAGGAGAAATTTGTGTAGATACAATATAAAATCAGCTCTCATATCTGTTGTACTTCTGAGATTATCATAACCAAAAAATTATCACACGTTCTATTCATCTTGTTTATAATACATTTTATTGATCGTTATGTATTATACTGTTTCACATTTCAGCTTCTCAGGCTTTTCCCGAGAGCGAAGGTAATTTACTTATATCCAATACACAATGACGCGTAATGTTAAATCGATTTTTCCACCAAGGTTTTGTCAAATTACAGGGAGACTGGGACTATAAATGGAAGCCCACGCCTTAACAGAATTTTACTTATTGTCTGACTTCATTTTACTTTTACAGCACAATATCAGAGGGGTGTGAGAGTGCCTTGTCCCTTACACTCTCCGTCTGTTGGTTACTTCAGACCTACGCCAATTCAAGTACCAGACAAGTTCTTTTGGCAGTTAGCAAAGGATATGAAAGCGGATTGCCTTGAAGAGGTTGCTGCCTATCTCAACGTGAATGCCGCCAAAGTGGCTGCTATCAAACAAGACAATCCCAACAACACGCCCCAACAGTTCGTTAAGGTTTTCCAAACCTTTCGTAACGGACTCCGAGAGGATCAAGATTGCCTTGGATCGTTACAGAATGCTCTATTGCACGCCGGTCTCAATTGTCTTATGAAACATTTTCCCCAGAATACTGGTATGTATTATCTTTTGATAACAAAAGTGCCTAATTTGAGGTTAATAACTGCGCATCGGTTATTTGGAGGGCATTGTGAAAAATCTAAACATTTTGCCTTTGGAACTGCGGAATATCCCTTGGTTCCAAAGGTATGCCAAAATGATGACCTGTATCACTAGTATGGATTATGTTTCATTACTTAAAAGGGCATTTCGTGATCCACAGCATCATCCCCCCACTTTTCTCAAAAAAAGTTGAGATTTTTATATCAATGGAAAATAATGTGTATGTACATGATATTTCTTGCAGATTAATTCGTTTGGCAAAGATATCGTGACATTTTAATTTCGTTCCGGTGCACCAGAACGAAATTACAACACATTGTCTATGGAGCAGTGTAATACACATAATCATGCATACATCGCAAACGCAAAATCGGAATCAACTGAAATTTTGGGAATAAGCTTTTTTCGTGGATATCTACTGAAAAATGCCATAAAAAGAGGATGCTAGGATCACGAAGTCCTCCTTTAAAAAGTTTTTGTGTGATTTATAGTATGATCACATAGTATTATCAGTACGATACTGATAATTCTGTTGAATGTCGATCGTACCAGAATTCATTAGCATTCATTTTAATAGTTCGGTAATGATCATGATCAATGCGTTGTCCTTTTCTCGACTATCAGCATGTGCATTGGAACAACGACCTGACTCGAGCTACTACAATGATGACCACAGGTACATTGACAATGCTAGCCATGATCAAATGCACCATTCGAGCCAGGCCTTTATTACATTCCAACCTCGTGGAGGTAAGACAATTGATAAACAGTGGCACGCCACGATGCAATATTAACGTAGAACTTGTTTAGCAAAATGGGATACAAAATTAAAATTAAAATTAAAATCTGTGTTGAATAATCACTAAATAATGACATTTTCACCCATAAATCTAATCTCTTGAATTTAGAGAGGATTGTGTTCATATATATAAAATATACATGTGTCAGGAAAGATGTAGCTTGTTAAAATGTGACATTGTTTGATAAAACATATGAAATTTACATTACAGAGTCCCGCCAGACTTACATCTTTGAAGAGTTACCCACCCACAATGGTAAGCTACTTTTTTACAATACAACTTTATATTTTGCCAATCAAAGTAGGAGTACAGGATATGCGCCACGGTCGATTTATTTTGCATATAAAATGAATGATGCCCATGAATAATGACATACCTGTGCCAGCTATTTGGACAGCTTTGATGATATACTTTCAGTTAGCAACCTGGACAACCGATTCTTTAGAAATGCTTAGTCGCGCTAAAAGCGATCGATACATGTTAAAATCAGCACAATTCAGAGATACACCTTTTTGCTATGAAATTAATTTTCTCGGTCAAATATAAAGCAATATTTTTTTTTTTTCTTCAGTAATGTCAGTTAAAAACTTAGTGCTTGGATATACATTTTTTTTACAAATCCCGGTGTTAAAATTAAGCATCAAATTGTGTCTTTTAGTGTGATATTTTTGATTTTTATAGGCCTTCAGTTCGCCCGCGAGCTTTTTACGGAATTCATTTTTAGCGTCTCAAACTAATATAGTTTGCTAAAGAAAGATATTTCCCACCTCTGTAAAGCACATCGTGTGGGTCTATATATTATAGTTTTGTCAGAATGTCCGTTTTTGTTTTACCCGTTTTCCCTTCATGCTCCGAACATGTCTAACTCAGTACTTTTATCTCGAGAGCAACCAGCAGAAATAGTCGATATTTCCTTTGTTGTTTATCCAGGTCAATTTTCCATTGAAAGCAAATTGCCCGACCAGCGATTTGGTAGCCCAAATCCCCAATTGAGTGTTCTGGTTAAACATGATCAGTAGGAGCGCTATAGGCCTGGGAATTTCTTTGCTATATTGAAGTTCTAGCAACACTGTAGCCATGCCGGTATTCCTATTAAACCCAGGGATATCGATCCACAATGCTAGTATTAGCCTTAGATTTCACTCGTTGATTTTGAAAAATGGTCAGCCGGCAGTAAAAATGGTGAAATGAAAACGCAAATTCTGACAAAACTATGATATATCGCTCACGGTGAGGTGCGTTAGAAAGTTGGGAAAAATCCTTCATTAGCGAACTATCTTACTTTGAAAAGCTACATGGTTGATCCAAAAAAAAGCTCGCGGGCAGAGTTTAAGCCTATCAAAATCGAAAATCTTACACTAAATGACTAAATTTCACGCCTAAGTTTAACACTAGAATTTGAAAAAAAATACAGTATCAAGCACTACAATTTTTACATTTACTGAAAAAATGAAAGTGATTGCTTTTCATTTGGCCGAGAAAATTAATTTTACATCGAAAAGGTGTAACTAAAAATTTAGCTCATTTCAACACCAAATTCGATCGTTTGTATTGCCTCATTAAATGACTGAGTGAGCCTTGCATAACAAAAGAATCGGTTGTCCAGGATGCTAACTGCTTTGGCTACAAATACACATGAACTATACTAAGGGGGGGGTCAAGACATCTCACAGGGGAAGCCACCTTCTTTGAGCCCCCTGCATTGTTTCTATGCCAATCTCATTCTTAAATTAAATTAAATGGAAATTCGTGAAAGAAACTTTATAAGCCTATACTATACACGTTACTTTATAGTCCTATCCAATATACATAGACATATGGACCTGGCAGCCTTAATGAATTCTGATGGGTAATCGACCAGTAAGGGCATTCAGTTTATTTAAATGAAGCGCCAAAAGTCAGGTGGATGACAAAGTTGTGTACATCGACAGATTAAGCGTGCTTTATAGGATTGAGACCCCTTACAAACGCAACATTGCGATACGTGAGAACAATGGTACCACTCTCTCTTCCTATTCATCACCTGCCTTGTAAAGTGTTAGTATGACGTCGGGTGAGTTACCACTTTAAAGGCGGAACCCTTCGTTCGAAATAATGGTACCACATTTATGAATAGCCTGTCGGCAAATAAATTTGGCACAAAGAAGTAACGCATTACGTAATCTATTTCATCTTCATGTATATATAAAACCTTCTTGATAAATATATGTAGTACTGAAATGATAATTTGACATTAGCACTAGAGACAAGTGTTTATATTTGTTATAAATGGCAATTTCCCGTGGTTAAACTAATCTTTATCAATACTCTTTATGTTATTTATATATAGACTCTTATGAGAGGTCGTTTGATGAAAGCACAGCCTACGTAAATGCTACTCGCCAACATCAAAAACCTGAAGAGCATAATAGGCCAGGTGGGTTTATTTAAACCATATTGTAACATTTGCTGAGGAGGACACGTCAATATTTATCAAAATTCTGATTTTTTGTTGTTACAAATGTAGTAAAGGGGAATAAATTAGGATTTTGTATCTATAATATTTCTTTCTTCTAGAGCCTGCGAGTATAACTGAAATGACATTAGAAAGCGAACTTCCCAATGCAACTACTATCACTGATGAACATGACGATTCTGGCAAGGGTAACAACATTCAATGGATTCTTGTATACGAACATGAGAAGAGCAAACTTTAATTAAACAGATACACAAGTTTATGTTTACTTAATTTTGAATACCGAGATTGAATAATTTGGAAGAAGAAGTAATCAAAGTCTAAGAGGTTCATGACTTAATTTACGCATAACATACCACCACCAACACACCCCTATTTGAGTCAACTTATCATCGGGGTATAAAAAATACACATCACTGCCGAGGATAAATGACAGATGAGTTAAAAATATTAAATATCTGTTGGTATGTTACATAAAGTGATAAAAATGGAGTCATTCAATATGTATATTGCATATACTTATTCCCAGTTTGTTTGGAAGAAATTTGAAAGTTGTTGAACATTATTTCTCAAATAGGAACTGAAAGCAAAGGCACAGAAACAACGGCGCTGATACCGCCCAATATGGAGAGCAATGATGGTATGTTAAAATCTCATGATTATTATTTTAATTCTTTGATTTGACAGCCAGTGAATACAACTTTCAATCAAATTGTGATTGTTTTTAAGTATCATCCGTCTTTTAAAGTTCACATAATGTACCGATAATAGGTGCTTAACGCAATTTCATTGTAGGAGTCGTGGATCAGAGACCAACGGGACCCTTTAAGAAAGGAGACATAGTGAGAATCAAAGATATACCTGTGGAGGAAATGAAACGACTGCAAAAAGATCATGGAGGCTGGACTGATGCGATGGCTTGGGTAAGTTGTCCTCCATACCTATATATTTTGGTTCTTCTTCTTCTCTCAATATTATTCGTATCCACGAATCTGAGTGACTGGCAAAATTAACATATTGTCTTCTGTATCACGATTACTTCGCAGAGTATCAATGGCTTGGGGAAGGTATTACGGGTTGATAGCGACGGGGATGTATGGGTAACAACGCTAAATGGTCCGCGATGGGCCATGAATCCCGAATGCATCCAATTGGCCCAACAGAGTGATATTAAAGCAGAAAAAGATGATGGGATTTTCAAGAAAGGCCAAGGAATGCAAATTCGAGACGATATAACTGTTGATGAAATGCGTCGTTTACAACAGGAGTACGGCGGTTGGGTACCAGCTATGGCAGAGGTAGATGATAGTATTGTGCATTTACTTGTCTCATATCTTCTCAATCAAGGTTTATACAATATGCTTACTTGCTTAAGATGAGTGATGTCCTCGAACTACAACGTCACGCCATCTGTCCTGCATGGCCCAAATCCACAACGTTCAAAACATCCAAGTATATTAGAGGAGGTCTACCAAGTATTCTGTTTCCATGCTTTGATGTTCGACATGGCGACAGGCTCATTTTTTTCAAACTATATATAACTATATCTATATTATGCAAGATTAGGATATACCAAAACTCGATTTGTTCACCCCCCCATTTTCAAAAGAATTCTAGTAACTGTACCTGCTTGCACAAGCTAAAGTATGCATTTTTTATAAGGTTTGGTCAAAGGTGCACCTTTTCTTATTATTTATCTTTAGCTGATTGGCAAACCGTGTATAGTAACAAAGGTTACTCTGTCACAAATAGTTGTGCGGATGTATGATGGTGAAAAATGGGCCCTGAATTTTGTTCTTCTGGAACCCTACGAAGAAGCTGCGGACGAGATGCCTAAGTTCCGACCGTTTAAAACGGGTGACAAAGTCCGGGTGAAAGAGATGCCTGTTGAGCTTCTGAAACAGAAACAGGATGGCTACGGAGGATTTTTCCCATTTATGGAGAAGGTAAGAAATAGCAATCATTTTTGAGTTTGCCTAGCTTCGGACGAATGTTATAAATAAACATATCTTTGCCGTATTAGTTCAAGCTCAATGTCTTAGTTTGATTTCATTCAAAAGCGCAACATTCAAATACAATAACAATAACATCAACAATGAGATGATGTGAAACACGTTTATAAAAGAAAACGAATGAGGATGCCCCACAAACGGAGTAGGTGATATTCTGGCATGCAACCTTTTGAGAAACATTGAACAATTTTGAACAAAAAGTTGTATTTAAGCTGTGAAAAGTACCTTACTCTAATGATTTCTAGAGAAAAAGGGTATTAAGTCTTGTTGAACTGTAATAGAACTCGGTTAACAAACAGTGACAAACGCAAACTAAAATACTTATTACTGTATTATGGAAGAAAATTTTTGTTCATGTTAGTTAGTTTGTTTCTGTTATTAGGCAATGGGATTAGTTGGTACCGTGCAGCACGTGTTCATGGGTCGAATTGCCCATATCAAAATGGACGACAGTGGCTCAGTTTGGAAGTTTAACCAGTCTTGCTTGCGTCATGAAGACCCGTTTCCTGCAGAAATAGACCAGGCAACTGACTTCGACGATGAATGTGATATTGACGACGATGATATCCAGGATCCTGACGGTAAGATGGCAATATTTTATGTACTTAGATGGGTAAGATAACACATTCCGGTTTTGGTGACAATGATGATGATAATAATCATGGTAGTTGGTACTTGTTTTGAACGAATAATATTTTGACAAATGTGATGCGACCAAGCAAAATCAGTCGGAACTCGGAAATATTAAATTTTCAGTTTCTTACAAAATAGCAAAAAGCATTTAAAAAGCTGCATTTTGTAGAAAACTCCATTGAATTTGAACAACCAGTTCCAAAGATATGAGCAATTACAGAGTTTCCAAAACAATAGGAAAGAAACAGAAATATTACCTTTGTTTGGCTATATCTCAAAATCAATATTTGCGAGTTCCGACTGATTTTGCTGTGATGTGATCAAGCAAAATCAGTCGGAAGTATTGATTTTGAGATATAGCCAAACAAAGGACATATTACCTTTTGTTTCTTCCTGTTTCAGAAACTCTTTAATCGCTCATATCTTTTGAACTAGTTGTTCAATTTCAATAGGGTTTTCTGCAAAATTTGTAATGCTTTTACTATCTTATAAGAAACTGAAAATTAAATCGACCGACTTCAGACCACAAATGTAGTGTGTGATCAAGCAAAATCAGTCTGAAGTCGGACATATTCAATTTTCATTTTACTACTTTGATGTATGACACAATTGCAAAGCTACATTTTGCAGAAAACCCCATTGAAATTAAACAAATTGTTCTAAAGATATGAGCAATTGAAGGGTTCCCAAAACAATTAGAAAGAGAAGAAACAATTTCCTTTGTTTGACTATAATCTCTAAACCAGTATTTCCGACTTCCAACTGATTTTGCTTGATCACATCACAAATGTGATTTGTCGGTACAAATAAATAATCTGCAACAATCCTAATTTGCAGTTGATCATGATAATGAGAATTGGTAAGTTTTTTACAAAAAATAATTTTGACATGTGATTTGTCGAAACAAATTGCAACAATCATACTATGCAAATACAACTTGTCACTGCTCTCATGACAAAGGTTCATTCATTCTTATCATATAGGTATGGACTTGGTTACCAAGCTAGAAAAACTCCTTGCTCTTCATAAAGATAGTGGTCAATCTTTGCTTCGTGAAAGAGCTGAGGAGGCTCTCATATCGGCTGGTCCTCAAGCCTTAATTGATGCCTGTAGAAAAGGCAACAATCAAGAAGCTGATAGCATAATCAGAAAAAGACCTGAATGGGTAAGAGAAGCGAAGTGTTAATTATCAGAGTATAGTAGTACAATATGATCAAAATCGTTATTTTAATAGCAGGTGTGCACATAGAAAACTCGTATGTAGCCATAAGAGAATGAATTTGGAGAAAACCTTCTGATAATTACAAACACTCGCTGAGCAGCAAGACCTTCCCTCTAAGCTTTTAATCCGATCAGCTGATTATCTATTTGTTTTCATGAATTGGAAGACATTATTTGATGTATTACTGAGCTCAATCATCTGAAATTACTGGAGCGTGAACCATCCAGGCTGGTGGCTCAGCATAGCATTTTATTAACAAAAGGTTTTCTCCAAATTCGTTTCCTTAGTTCCTTAACTAATAAGTTCTGTGACATTTCATATCCTACTAGCATATTACTAATGCTCGTTGCCACCTTTGTAAATAAAGATTAAATCGCTGTAGCAATTACTTATTGTATTGCTATTTTATGCAAATATGAAAATATCTTTTCTCTCCCTGTACCTTTCTCCCCCGTTGTCTACTCTCCCCTCTCTCTTAAAGGCAAACTATATGACAGAAGATGGCCAGTCAACACCTCTTATCATGGCGTGTCAAGAAGGATATCCTAAACTAGTAAGAAACCTTCTAAAAGCAGGTGCCTGTATTGACTTAGAGAATGGTCAAGGAATCACTCCATTGATGATGGCTGCACATGAGTAAGTTCGTTTGTTTAAATGTCGCTCCGTTCGAAGATACTATAGTCACTTGGTTCCTCATCAGCGAAATGTTCAAGCGACCTTGCCCGTACATGTGGAAGATCACATATGCTACCAGCAGCAGCAGCGGCATTTATCTGTAAGCTACAAGCTTGCGCAATTAGATAATGTTGAAGTATTTTATATTTAATATGGAAAGTGTTACAAAATGGAGAACATGTGGTGTACTGAAAACACAAACCTAAATTTTAAGTAAACATTGCTTGTGGAATTTTGAATTATATTTATGTATGCAGTGTTGCTTAAAACTACACTAAAGTTGTAGTTCTGTATGTGAAATAGTTAATTTCCCGATATCGTATTTAAAATTCGTTTCATACTGGTCTATCTTGGGGGCTATCTCGATTTCGCGAACAATGATGTGACTTTAGACGCATCACATACTGGTCTATCTTGAGATAGACCAGTATGTAATGCACTTTCAATACGATATCGGGAAATTAACGATTTCACATACAGAACTACAACTTAAGTGTAGTTTTAAGCAATATTACATACATAAATATAATTCAAGATTCCACTTAAATAAATCTGCTAAGTATATGCTTTAATTTAAAACCACTTTCATGAACATCCGTAGTCTAATTAAATTATAGAAAGGTAAACTTAATACGAAGATTTTCAATTACGATTTTCTAGAAATGCATGTTTTTTTCGAGATAGATCAGTATGTGAAAATACGTATTTTGAAAAAATCATAGATAGTTTAAATTAAACATTTTATAACTAATTATCTAGGAAAAATTGAGGTCTGTAATTTGTTGTATTTGAAGAGCTCCGTAAAAAAGAACTATATACCAATTTTCTCAAAAAAGTCAAAAATTCAAGATAGACCAGTATGTGATGCACCCGACGATATATAGGAGGGATTGAGTCACCATCTTACGTTTAATATTGCATTTCTATATTTTGAAAAACTGGAGATTATTAAAGCATTCGAATTGAATAAATATACATAACCAGTGTGACTAGAGCTAGTATCTTAATAATGATATCAACACTCATATCGACAGAGACAAGAGAGAAATTGTGCAAGAACTGTTACAGCAAGGAGCTAAGATCAATCTTCAGACAACTAAAGGTCATTCTGCTCTCCATCTTGCCATAGCAAGAAGTAATGAAGATTGTGTACAGTTGTTGCTTGATGCACAGTACGAAGCTGACGTCAACATCAGAGTAAGTCGTTTTTCGAACGAAATAAACAGCTACCACGTAGTACTAAATTTCATTAGTATAATGATTCTGACATATTTCCATCGGTTATATTTCTCGAAATAATAATAATAATAATCTCGACATTAAAACAATTCTCAACTTACTATATATAGTGCATAGGATAGCTAGATGAATTTAAGAAACTGTCATGAAAATTTTCTGAAAATGGCCCATTCCTTTTGTATTTGTGATTGTCAACCACTTATTAATTTTTTGGTCTTCTTATGGCGGCATCCAAGGTTACCTGATAATTTTTAAATTCGAATTTATAAATTGATGTTACTGACTGTTGTATATCTGTATAGGATGGTAATGATGTGTCCCCGGCAGAGCTTGCTGTCTTGCATGATGATCTGTCAATTTGCGCCATGATGCTAACCTCGGATTTATGCGATCCTGCAGTTGGTGACAAAAACGGCTTCAATCTGCTCCACACGGCATCAAAATCAGGGGACCTCCAGTGAGTCGGACCTTTCATTAATTTTGAACACTTTATACTAAATACATCTTTATGTAACCGACTCATTTTAAAGCATATACGTACGTGATAGTAAATCCAAAGACGATTTTATGAAGTGAAGAACTTCAAAATTATCATTCAGCTCGTTCCAGATCTTATTTTCGTAGTATTCAGTACATGAGAATCGCGTATCCATTACTGCGTGAAATTTCGACTTGATAAGCTTGATTTTAGTTTACTCATTCAACTATATTGGATTTTGTATATCTTACTTTCAAGAGCCATGGAACTTATCCTCTCCAGAAGACCGGAATTGATTAATGTACAAAAGGATGACGGATTTACTGTCATACATCTTGCTTGCTGGAACAACCATCTAGAAGCTGCCAAATTGCTCATTAACAAGGTTTGTACGTTCAAATAGCCTTTGTATCAGGGCATGGAAATAAGAATTCAAATTTTCATATTTCTCGACCCAAGTACCAGCAAAATTTGTTGCAAAGTCCTATTTGTTGGGAGTTGCCTTTATTTTCCTTGCATCCTACTTATTAGTAGACTGTAATCATGGTAATACGTTTGCAATATACATGATATAGAGCATATTGTTATCTGAAATAGAAAAATAGATTGTCGAAGTGTTTAATTGAAACAGAAATGAATTGCTTTGCAGGGGACTTGTGATCTGTCTGTGAAAGATGGCGATGGTGACACGTGTTTTCACTTTGCAGTTAAGAAAAGAAATAGTGCAATGTTACAACTACTCATTGACAGCGGAGTTGACGTGAACGCCCAGAATTATATTGGAGCAACTGCCCTACACTTAGTCTTAGCACTACACGGAGCAAAAGATATTGCTGTCGATGACACTAATTTGGCACAGGTACCCATAACTTTGTTTCTCTAATACATTAATGATGAGTCTGGTCATTATTTATGGGAAAAAAATTGATTTTGAGTTCTCGTTTTTATATTGTGATTACCTTATTTAGCTGCTGGCACTGATATCATCTGAAGATTCTGCAGCGAAAGCAAGCACCACAGATCACATGACCATGGCGATGTATCTTGTACAGCATGGCGCCTATCTCGACATTAGAGACAATAATGGAACCACTGCTCTTGCTCTTGTCAATGATGACATTTTCAAGCAGACACTCATACACACTGCGTATTCTAGAGCTATCGGTAGGCAATGATTTTCTCCTCTGCATCCATAAATGCATGTGATTGACGTTCTTAAAAAATCCAACGGATACAATACTGTTGTTGTAAAATAAATAATCGGCTAACAATATTCTCATATGAATATTCAATCATTAGTATGTAACCGTAATCCATATATTATATATATTTTAATTTCAGAAAGAGCCAATCTGGGACTAGAGATCTATCACCCATTCGTTACATGCGATGCATGTTTCCAGACTCCGTTGCAAGGAACAAGATACAAATGCTCACAGTGTGATGATTATGATCTTTGTTCAAATTGCAAAGCAAGTGGAAGACATTCTGATCACGACTTCATTGAAATCGTCCAGCCCGTGAGACGAAACACCTCACAGCTGGTAAGTTTTCTTGTGTCTGCATGTCTCCTTTGTATGCTTTTGTAAAAGGCTTTGCTCTTGCATCTGTATGTTTGTCTGTCTCTTTCTCTATCTCGAAGACATCTGTCGCAGTCTTTTCTTTATCTTTCTTCTCTCTGTGTCTATCTGTTAATTTGTCTCTTTCTTATGAGGCTTACGAAGCAATCTTCACACCATAACTATCATCAAAACGGTAAACCTTTATTAGGACTAATCCACAATCGTATTTATTTCCAGGTTGATCAAATGGGATTTGCTGGACAAGCCAACACAAGGAATTCTTCGTCGACAATATTAACCCCCGTCAATCGATACTTCCCCAAGAAAGATTATACAACTTTCGACGACTGTGCTGCAGAATCAACAGTGATAAGTAAGTTTTGAGTAATATTGAAGCCAGTATACGTCTCTAACAGCAGTAAAAACAAACGTTACAATTGCGTTCGGACGATTACTTTTATGACATCACATAACTATAGCTGGACAGAAACTGATGTTTACGTGCTTGGTGATACTAACTACATCTTTTCATCTATTGTAATTTGTACACATCCTGACAAAAAGTAATAATTTAAACCTGGAAGCGGGACACATGTGACCATTGATTCAATTTCATAAATCAAAACAATGACAGTGTGTATTTCAGTGGCGTAACCAGACCTGAGCTTCCGGGGAGCGAATTTTTTTTCCGTAGTTAACATTTGAATAGGAGAAACTTATAATACATAATGTATAGTATTACATGTATTATGAGGCTAGATTCCACATGCCATTATTACTAAGTATTTCTTCTTACTTAACAAAAAGAAACGAACTATATTATATTTAAAATTCTACCAAAGATTGACCGGGGTTCGAACCAACAACCTATCGATCCATAGTCAGACGCTCTACCACTATGCTACGAGTAGTTCTGCCAGAAAGCCGTCTTTCTATCATACTTGTTGATTACGGAATAAAGCGTATATACACGATACACTATATTACTAGTTAATACGTATATAGGCCCTATCTCCGATCAATATTGAACCCTAACCCTAACCCTAAGACCCTAACCTTAAACCTAACCCTAACCCTAAACCTAACCCTAAACATAACCCTAACCCTAACCCTAACCCTAACCCTAAACCTAACCCTAAACCTAACCCTAAACCTAACCCTAACCCTAACCCTAACCCTAACCCTAACCCTAACCCTAACCCTAACCCTAAACCTAACCCTAACCCTAACCCTAACCCTAACCCTAACCCTAATAGGCGGGACACCACGTATACAGTTGCTTAAACGGGCTCCCTATTCAAATGTTAACTACGGTAAAATAGTTCGCTTCCGGGGAGGGGGATGGGATGGGTATTTATATACAAGCGGCTTGTGGGTGGGGTTCAGGGGCCCGTCTTAGGGCCCTTGGTGGGGTTCAGGGGCAAAGCCGGGGGGTTCAGGAGCCCCGGAAGCTCCTGGTTTTTGGCATATTAGAAACTAAACAAATAAGTGTTTCAGAGTACACATTTCATAATGAAAGTAGTAATGATTCGTTTGAAGCTGCACAAAATTTGTACAACAGGTATCCTTGATTTTTAGATTTTCATTTTCATTCTCATTATATTAATATCCTAAATAAATAATGTGCAAAAATTGAAATAAAATCTATACAATAATGGTGAACACTATCAGGCCTATGTAGTATTTAGGTAATTTTTTTTTTTTCTTCTTCCCTCTATCTTCTTCCCTCTTTCATTTCCTGTTTCTCTTCTCCCTTACCCTTTTTCTTTCCTCTTTTTCTTTTCTTCTTTCCCTTTTCTTTCCTTTTCTCTTCTTCCTTCCCCGTTGCTCTTCTGTTCCTTTTCCTTTTTTCTTCTTCCTTCTCATTTTCTCTCTTCCCTATTTCTTGGTCATGGGAATGGGGGCAGTTCCCAGGTTACGTCACTGGTGTATACGCTAAAGTACCATGCATTACGTTTTACCTTTTATAGGTGCTTTAAGAAGGAACAACGAGTCATTACCTGCCCAATGTCGCTGCAAAGATTCTGAGTTGGCTCTTCTAGGAGTCTTCATGGCAGAAATCGCTGCAAACAGAAAAGCAGTGAATGTAACCTCATCTCAGATCAATCTTCTCCGCAAGATCATTTTCGAATGGCCAGTGGGTAAGAACAATTCTTATGTTGGTGTTTTTATGTTATCATCTATATACAAGGAGAGGGTTGATGGGAGGTCACCATTGCGCTCAAGAATCTATTAGACCAATCATGGGAATTGCCGTGTACAACTTTTTGTGCACTATTCGTCTCCCGGTATTTACAGCCTTTTTTGTCCAGGTCTTTCGAGCTAAGAGTGCGATTAACAGACTTAACAACCTTTGACATGATGTCATATTCACATTTGCATTTAAGTATGTGATATAGCAGAATGAGATTTGTTATATATTATATATTAACATTTATAATGGACAACCGAGAAACCGCAATCAGTTAACATGTGAATAATCTTTGTCTTGAGATTGGTACTGTAAACCTATGTCAAGGTTGTTTGCATAACATCTGCATATATACTTATTGATGTTTTAATATTGGTGTACATAGTTTTAAATTAAACGCGCGAACGACCATTCTTCCTTTAGCGATGCGTGTGATATTTGAATATGTTTGGTTTGTATTTCAGGATCCCTCTTGCCAGTTCTTGACATTCTTCGGCTGTCAGTTCGTCATGCCAAGGTAAATGAACACCTGTTCAAACCAGATGCTCAAGATGCTCTAGTGACGCGTCTGCTACATCTAGCCTCCAAAGGCTCCATACCTATCCAGGCGACTATTTGCAGAATACTCAGCAATGCGTTCATGCATAAAGAGGGCCGAAATGCGTTGAGCACGACAGAACAAATGAGTGTTGTCATTGCAACCGTGTTTGAGTTTGATGACATAAGGAAAGGAGTTTTGCCTAAATACCAATGTTGCACCTTGAGAATTGCTGTAGCTACTTTGCTTCTGAATTTGGCAGTCGCCATAAACACAGGTGGATCTAGTACAGAGGACAGATGCACGTGTGTTAATGTAGTTGGCAATCTACTGGCTAAATCCAATGATTTCAAGTCTAATTTCAGGCTACTGGTAGCACTTGGTACCCTCATATCAGGTGACGATCTGGCAGTGGCTACGGCAAGATCTCAAGGGCTGTTTTCTATTATAAATAGCTTTTGCTTCGAGCACAACAGTGCCCACGTTCACCTTAATGCTTGCGCGAAGCACCTTCTTACAATGCTTAGAGAAAACCCTGCAGTCATCAGCTCAGACCACGATCTAATCGAGTTCTAACCACCTCAATCCAGTGCCGCCGTCCGCCGACAAGAGGGTTAAGGGGATGCGTTACCCCCGGGCCCGGGGTCCTAGGGGCCTGTGAAAATAACGAAAACATACCTTAAGGGGCCCATAAAAGCAAAGAAAAGAGCACTCAGGGGGCCGGTGTTCATTTTACCCCCGGGCTCGTAATGACTCTCGTAGGCACTGACTCAATCGAGAAGCGCCCTAGTAACACAACGTCAAATAACGTTGCCACAAAGTTGTAATAACGTCATAAGTTGTAACAACGTTGCTGTTTGACAGAGGCTACATGTTCGTTCCCGTACGGATGTCGTCATGTGTCCAGTGGCGTAGCCAGGTTTTCGTAAGAGGGGTGGGTGGGGGAGAGCCTAAACCTGTGAATGTACCATCAAAAATACGATTTTACTGACGAGTGTTTTTGTCAAAGCAAATGGAGTCTGTGATTCTCCCCTCCCTTCAACAGCTTTCAGTGGTGTACCAGCCAAAAATTGTAAATAGCTTTTGCCTCGAGCACGACAATGCCCGTGCTCACATAATTCCAACAGGGAGGACATCACCTATAGGAAGCACTTTGTAAGAAAAGAACGAGCCTGGTATTCAAATTATATGTATTAATATATATAAATTTAGACCTATATCATAGCTATTTCTTTCCTACGTTTGTTAATATATAAGTAACGGAAACTATTAAAACCATTTCAAGAACATACCTAATCCAACCTTATCCAAAGTCGTCCACACTTAAAAATAAGCGTTACAATTTACTCCATTTGGTGTAAAATAGAACACATAGTTAGTGTACAGGTCGTCAATTGAGAAAACTTTAGGTAGAGTTCCATGATTGTGTGGAACCGTAAAATGGGGGTAAAAAAACTTTACTAAAATCAACAAGGGTGGTAGTTAACACCTCGATGGTGTACCTTTTTTTAATTATACCCCCCCAGTCAAGACTTGTCATTTTATGTGTTGACATTTAGCTATTGAAATATGAAAATGTTGATCTTTTGTACTGAAGATATAGATCCCCCCAACCCCCCCCAAATGAGGTCTTTTTTGGAAAGAAATGTACATCTTCAATATGAAAGGTCAACATTTTCATCCAGCTACATACGCGCTCGTACACTTTAAGGGGGTACTACACCCCTGCCCAATTTTGTGCCTATTTTTGCATTTTTCTCAAATATCATAGGGCATTGGTGACAAGTAAGATATGTATATTATAGGGGCAAGGACTACAACTACTGCACTGGAAATTTTATTTCAGCACAGACAACAGTTGTGGAGTTACAGTCAAAAATGAGGGAAAACCAATATTTGATCAATAAATCAATAACTACTTGCCTTGAGTTGCTGAATTTTCAGTGCAGTAGTTGTAGTCCTTGCCCCTATAATATACATATCTTACTTGTCACCAATGTGCTATAATTTTTGAGAAAAATGCAAAAATAGGCACAAAATTGGGCAGGGTGTAGTACCCCCTTCTAAGCACATATCCTTAGATTTTGAAAGTTTAAACATTTAATAAATATCAAATTTTAATAACTTGCCATAAAATTTATATTATATCGCAAATTTTATGTTATATCGCAAGGACATTCCTCGTATCCTGAATGCAATTCGACATGTCTGATGTGCTCTCAGGTCCCACAAAAATACTGTGCAAACGTTGCTATCCTATTCCTTGAATTATGGAATTCTTGAAACCCTGGAATTATGGAAACTTTCGGGCCTCATAACTGCTAAAATTGTTTGTATGAAGTATATGAAATTATATTATAATGCATATTTATAATGGCAAAGACTTGTTGAATTCATCTGTGAGGTCAAATTTTTAAAACTATCTATCAAAAAATATCTAGGATCCGTTTTTTATATTTTGAATTTTGGCCAACTGCACCAAGCATATTTGAAATTTGGGCGAAAATCGGGCTTTTTATGATTTTTTTGGAAAATTGAGCATGTTTTTGAACATTTTTGGTGTGGATTTCTAAAAGCTGGTCAAAATAAAAAAATAAATAAAAAGAGCGAGTCCTGGATATTTTTATCTAGTTTTTAAAAATTAATATTAAATTAAATTAAATTACCTTTTTGTTACTTTTTTTTTAATTTTTATTTTTTGGGCCCAACCCGTAGTCGCTTAGTAGTCCTGGACAACTTTGATAGCTTCAAAACTCATCCTATCCGTTCCTGCTCCCTTGTGCTTGGAGCTAGTTCTAATGACACTTTCTACTTCATCCGGTAGTATGGGTGGATCAGTTTCTTCTTAAAACCTTGCAATATAAATTATAGATTTGTATTATTTTGTGAGAAAACTCTAAATTTTGATTGTTTGAAATAACACCATTGTCTTTCAAATGCACATTATTTTGAAATAACGATTTTTTGGTAAATTGTTTTTTCCAAAAGCAATAAATCCACATGTGCCCTAAAATAAAGAAATACATATGAAATACAATGAAATTAAAAAAATGTAACCAAACCGGTTTTAAGCTTTAACATAATAATATATTTCAATGGGCAGAAAATTAATTTTAATCAAAGAAGTACAGTATCCTTTAAAACGTTGCCTTTCTCAGACATATCAGAACTATACAAAATACAAATTGTATTGCCTTTTGGAAACGAACTCTTCATTATTGCTACCCCACTGTATACGGCTTATATCGAGTGCTCCGTGAGAGTATAATTAATTATTATCCCAAATTTACATGGCTTACGAGTGCCCCGTGAGAGTGTTTTTCCTAAATATATAGCGCTCCGTGAACGGATTTTGTTAGCCCAAATGTATGTGGCTTATATCGAGTACCCCGTGAGAGTATCTTTAACTGCTTCCCCAAATGTACATATTTTATATGGAGTGTCCCGTGAGAGTGCATTTAATAAATTGTTACCTCAAATGTATATACTAGTATCTAGCGCTCCGTGACAGTGACTGTAAATATTACCTCAAATGTATATTGCTTATATCGAGTGCCCCGTGAATGTGTCTTTAATTATAACTTCAAAATGTTATCAAATGCCCCATAAGAGTATCTTTAATTACCCCAAAATGTATGGTTTATATCGAGTGTCCCGTGAGAGTGTATTTAATTGCTATTCAGAATGCACATGGTTATTAAAATTAGTTTATTAAGTGTGATATGCTACATGGATGTAACATGTCATTTATTACACATTCACCACTAAAAGATTCTAAAAAACATCTTTTTAAACTTGGGATTATATCCATTTATATTCATATAATGGGAACAACATAATTAAGACAATGTTTGTAATGTATATGTAATCATTGAACGCAGAATTGACTGAAAATAAAACATGATTATGTTGAACTACTCGATACGTTGAAGACTACGAAGTCTTATTTATTATATAAATTCGTATAACATAACTATACACAATTTGTTTGTCGATTCTTTATTGTGTATTCTATGGCATCTAACTCTGCAATTGCCGTGTCTATTGTATATAACTGAGCATAAAATATGAGTACTGTCACTCACGAATGAAAAACAATAGATAACTAGACATGTACATAACTGTGGTCTAAGACCACGAACACAGCCGTGATGTGAACCTTAATGACCTTTATCCCCAAAATCTCTGAACACCCCATATTTGTGCCAGAAGAGGCATTTCGTTTTAGACCGAAAGTGACCCCTTAATGAATTTTGACCCCAAATAAAAGTACCACATATGGTTTTCTTAGCAAATACAATTTTTGTAGGTTTTTTTTCATACCGGAAGTGCCCCTTAATGACCTTTGACCCGACATCTGTGAGGACCCCATAAACACTGGGTAATTAAACAATGCAAGTGTGCAAGTGGCGTAATTTGTGGGAGAAGAAGATATTTCGTTTTATACCGGAAGTGACCCCTTAATAACCATTGACCCCCCCAAAAAAAACCCCACATATACACGGGGTAACCACAATTTATGTGTGAACATACTGTTACTGTCCTATACTTTTCTTAGCTAATAAAAATGTTAGAAGTTATTTCGTTTTATACCAAAAGTGGCCCCTTAATGACCCATGACCCCAAATCTGTGAGAACCCCATAGACACTGGGTAATATCAATGCATGTGTGCAAGTGGCGTCACTGTCCTACGTAATCTGTGGGAGAAGAAGCATTTTGAGTTGAAATCACGTTTTTGACCCCTATGACCCCTGCGTGACTCTTGACCCTACGAGTTTCATGTAGGGGCATAGTCAATGATGGTTGTGACCAAGTTAGGTCATTATTATATTTTGTTGAATCCAAGTGTGTAAAAATATTGGATCCAAAACATAATGATAAAATTTGATGCTTTACGCCCAATGTTTATTGGTCTTGCTATGAGTTTTAAAATATTGGACGAGACCTAGTCATCTTCTTAAACATATAAAACAAAACATTTAATTTTCTAAAGTAAAATGTCACAACTGCAACCTGGGGTACCCAACTTAAGACGCATGGCTATTAGGGAAACGTAACTCACCCATCGCGTGGCTGTGGGTTCCATGAAGTGGAGCGGTTTACCGCCCTCTGTCTCACAAGTGGGTTGCTCGATAACAAGAGGGCGAAGTTATGCTGTAGATTTTTGCGGAAGGGGGAGGGAGGTCGGATGTGATATCCCAACACCATTTTTCGTCGCCATTGGATTAACACGTAACCATGAAATCTTCACCAAGAATTGTAAATGTTTTATGTGTTGTCAAAGTAAAATGCTGAACTATGTTCGCCATAGTGAAAACACCAATACTGGTTCACGCTTGATTTGTACTCCTGCTAGCAAACCATGATAGACTTTGTGTTGACACCATTTTGATCGTAGTTCTGAACACAGATAGCTGCGAATATTGACCTCTCCCTAAAGAAAAGATTTTCGTTTATAGGACGTAATCGACCTTTTGATTCGTTAACATAAGGGCTCGGATAGCAACATTTCACACGAATCTGTAATGTATCTACTTAAGTAGAGAAATTAGCTACATTTACTGTAAAATAGTGCTTGTTTTTTCGTAATGTTTCATTTCACCAATACCTAATGACAATTTGAATGACTTAGCCTTCACTTTTAGGGTATTTATAAACAATTTTAATTTTTGCAGACTTCCGCTGGGATCACTGAATGGGCCTTTAATTCGTTGAAATCCAGGCCTCTTTGGCACGAATGAGGGTTTAAAATTATTTTTTGGGAATGTATGTATACATGGGCAGTGGACACATTTTATAGGGCCCAGTTCTAATTTGTATGTATCAAAAACATTTTAAGAATTCATATTATGAAACAGTGGTCGAGAATGGTGGATATAGTGACTTTTGAGGCCTACTATTGAGGCTTCAGGGACAAATTATATTAGAATATTAGGATATTAGAATTCACATATTGTTTTCTATCACGTGAATCATTCGTAAACAATTCCTCTGAATCCACATCGTTCTAACTTATGAAGTCAGAATACTATGGTCAATCGTGTCAAAAGCTTTATAATACTCCTATAAGATTTTCATTGATTTTTATTACAATATTCATTTTATCGACCAGATACCCGGGCATAATTGCTATGAATAACTCTAAATCCAGATTGTTTATCATTAATTTGAGCAACTATTTTAAACTGTTAGTTCACAGCATCTTACGAATGGTAGTGGCCTTTGGCAAAAATTGCATTGATCATTTTATAGCGGGCGTGTACAAGAATTCAAATATCACAGATATACTTTTGTAGGTCCTGTGGTTCTTGAGTTATGTTGTAAAGAGGGCTGAAACAAGAACACCTTTTTAAAACGTACACAACTCATTGACAACAATATAAAATCAAGCAAGTTTTCAAAGTATATGATTTGTAGAATGAATGATTTAGACAATGAAAATCGATATTTTACCTACTTCGACCAACAATACCGCGTCTACCCCCCCCCCACTCTCACACAAAAGTGCCTCCCATCCGCGTCCGAACACCTCTGAAATGCACCCTTAATGGCGAATTTTCACATAACCAAATTGCACCCCTTAATGGCGAAACACATGCAAAATCCTACCCTAAATGGCGTATCACATGCAAAAACCATACCCTAAATGGCGTCAACTGAGAAATATCTATATTGATACCCTAAGTGGCGTAAACAGGGAAATGAGCTAATTTAATACCCAAGGTGTCTTTTTGATGTTGCAGACATATAGATACTGAAGAAAACATGCTCAAAAGTAACAAGGATCAATTAAAAGTGGTGATTTTTATCAAATTAGTGCAAACTCACTCAAACAATAATATTACTAACCCTAAACGTCTAAGGATTTGGCTGAAAAAGGACCCCTAAATGGCGATGCCTTCTGAAAAAGTACCCCTTTTTCAAAAAGACGTCGACGACGCTGTGTGGTGAAAAACATACCCTTTTAGACGCTTTTCTTGGACACGGGTGCGTAGCAAGTCAAGTAGTGAGTGACCCCCCGGGTCTACCCTTAAGAATGGTATTATTAGTAGTATTATCAAATTGTTGCATAAAACTGGCAACACTATTTACTTGCTCCTTTACTATTATTATTAAAGTTGTATACACAGCCGGCAGCCACTGTGTCACACTATTGTTGTTATTCTTGTAAATTCTATTTTTATGTTTTGAACCATTGACAGTTTATTGTGAGTTCATGTTCGCAATAAACCCAAGGTCGCACAGAATTCATATAGAATGTAATGAAGTATAAATTGCACGAATATAGCTATCATTCAGTATAATCATGCAGTTTCGATTTCAGCACAACTGAATAGTAAAATTAACTGTCGATCGACATATTAGTGAGCTCATTTATCTCCTTTCTTTGAACGAGAAAGTTCCAAGAAATACATTTCTTCGAAAATTACAATAGTGTAAATATTTGTGAATAGTGTATGACCTGTATTGTATTGTATTGTATTGTATTGTATTGTATTGTATTGTAGGCTCCGATAGCTACGTTTGCACAGTATTTTCGTGGGACACGAGAGCACACCAGACATATCAATTGTACTTTGAATACGAGTAATGTCCTTCTGATAAGTAATTTAGATTTTTTTAATATTCGCGATATAATACAATTTTTATGGCAAATTATTAAAAATTGATATCTTTTTTGTAATATTTGATATTTAACAGTCCTCGCGGTAAACTTTAAAATCTAATGATATGTACTTAAAACGTACGTAGGAAAAGACGTCCCTCATCAGGGTCTTAGCTACCCACACGTCTGGCCGTCCTTTTAGACGGGCAGTTTGCTCCAGAGACGGGCAAAATTAATGCCTTTGACAGATGCTATATTATAAATTGTATGTTTTGAGAAGCTAGTAAATTGACCTTTTTAGTAGACCCAATTTGCAGAACAAGGTCATATCAGCATATATTTGAACTCTTTGAACCCCCAATGGTCTATAGATGTCTAGTAAATGTCAAGGTCAAATTAGGACAGGCAATTCTATTCAAATGAATAACCCTCAATTTCTTGCTAAGACACTGTCCCTCATTTGAAAACTTTGCCTATTCGTATTGAAGATATACATTTTTTTCCAAAAGCATAAAAAAATTAGGTAATTTTGGGAAAAAAATTAATATCTTTCTATACTAATAAAATAATAAGCTCTGTGTGTCTGTCTGTCTGTCCGGCAATGCGTTTCGCCGCGCTTCGACGCATCACTCCGATATTTCGGATACAGATAGATATCGGGCATTCCACGTTAATGGGATGGTTTGAAAGGTCATCGGAGGTCAAGGTCAAAGGTCAAAATTTCAACTTTGTCCGATCGGGCCCAAACTTGGTAGGTGGAATCCTTGATATAAGGCGAGTATATGCCCGAAATAAAATTGAGGTCAACCGAGGTCAAAGGTCAATACGGAGGGGTCAAATTTCAAACTTTGTCCGTTCGGGCTCAAACTTGGTGGGTGGAATCCTTGATACGAGGGGAATTTATGCCCGAAATAAAATCGAGGTCAACCAAGGTCAAAGGTCATTACGGAGGGGGTCAAATTTCAAACTTTGTCCGATCGGGCTCAATCTTGGTGGGTGGAATCCTTGATGCGAGGGGAATATATGCCCAAAATGAAATTGAGGTCAACCGAGGTCAAAGGTCATTATGGAGGGGTTAAATTTCAAACTTTGTCCGATCGGGCTCAAACTTGGTGGGTGGAATCCTTGCTACAAGGGGAATATATGCGCAAAATACCATTGAGGTCAACCGAGGTCAAAGGTCATTATGGAGGGGGGTCAAATTTCAACTTTGATACGAGGGCTTGAACATGGTATAACGAATTCTCAATATGACAGCAACAGGAAGATTTCACCACTCCCTGCAATGTCTTCCCAGCATTCAAAGCTGAAAATGATTTCTAAATTTCAAACGGATGTATCAAATAAAACTGAGGTCATCAAAGGTCAAAGGGGATCAAGCCAAGGTCATCTAGGGTCAGAGGTCATATGGGGTCATTTGGGGTCAAACAGCATCACTATCTGATGCTGGTGGTGCTCTCACGTAGGCCTACAGCTACAGTGCCCTCACAGCTGCAGGTACTCTAGTAATTAATACGAATGGTCAAAATTTTCCTCCCACATATACTTTAAATACATAGCATTGGATTTATAAAGTTTGCTTCAAGGACTGTTAAATATCAAAAATATTAATTTTTAAAAATATCCAATAAAATATTTTGTATTTGGCCAATATCGCGAATTTAAAAAAATATCAAAATTATTTAATACCATCAGGACATTCCTCGTATACAAAACAATGTTTATGATGTGCTCTCATGTCCCCCCAAAAAAAAACACTGTGCCAAAGTTGCTACTCGACTTTTCTTAAGGTACTTGTTACGCATGTGCATGAACAAACACAACAATGGATCACTTCTACAATCAATTTAATATAATTCTTTTACCTTTTTATAATGATTTAAAAAGTACATAATTTATATAGTACACACGCATCACATGACAAGAAACAAAATATATAATATCAGCTTGAGATTTACAAAATAAAACTGTGACAATCACTGACCCGATGCAGACATATTGAGAATACTTTAACTATTGACAATATTATTGTTAGAAATAAAAATTATTTCTTTGAAAGGTCGTGTCCTCTTTCGAAAGGACAAGTTGCAATTGTGTTAAATTCTTGTCCACGGCCATGGTTTACCATATGCTCGAGAAATGTATTCTGTCACATCAGAAATTAATGATTACCATATTATTTTGGTTGCAATATTTGATTTCTCTAATTGACATTAGTACTAATGTATAAATGTTACATGATTTTCGGTATCTTAGATTTCAAAAAATTCGACGACACCCATTTTAACAGCATTTTAAAGCTACAATAGCGGTAGCTAAATTTGTCAACAAGAGTCTATTTCGAAACTAAACATCGTATTGCTGCAAAATTGGCAATATATATTTCGTGGTAGGAGTTGTTTTTTATGTCAAACTTCACAATTTACTGTTAATAATGTTCAGTGTTTTCACAAACAATTCACAGTAAAACTGACCTGGAATTAGTTGGCATATCAACTGCCATGCTGAAAAACAATTGTGACAATCACATTCCGCTTCCTAAAGGAAAACGGATGCATTTTTAAACAATTAGATCAATTTAAAACCCTGGAACAACAACCGCAAACATTCACACAATACATGAATACAAAACGCACCAAAGTCCATGGAAAGTGATTTTGAGAAAACTAAAAGATTGTGTATCATTTTAATTCCTTAAGGGTTCTAGTATGAGCGTTTAGACAGTATTTTTTTGTGGGACATGAGAGCACACCAGACATATCGAATTGCATTCTGAATACGAGTAATGTCTTTGTGATATCAAATAATTTTGATTTTGTTAAATTGGCGATATAATACAAATTTTGTATTTTATTCAAATTTGATATTTTTTAAATTTTTGATAGATTTAACAGTCTTCGAAGTTAACTTTATAAATCTAATGACATGTACTTAAAGTGCATTTAGCTGACATGAAAAGCCGACGGTCAATACCTCGTATACCCTTAAACAAGCTAAACTGGCAACTGAATTCGAAAAGAGCATATTAAGGTATCTAAAAGATAATTAATACTGCTTCTCATAATTTCATGTTTTGCTGACTCTCTATATTGTTCACTATACTATCTATATTAATAAAATAATGAGCTCTGTGTGTCTGTCTGTCTGTCTTTCCGGCTATGCATTTCGCCGCGCTTCGACGCATCGTTCAGATATTTCGGATATAGATAGGTATCGGGCATTCCACGTTTATGGGGTGGTTTAAAGGTCATCGGAGGTCAACGTCAAAGGTCAAATTTTTAAATTTGTCCGATCGAGCTCAAACTTGGTGGGTGAAATCCTTGCTATATGAGAGGAATATAATGTATCAAATAAAATTGAGGTCAACCGAGGTTAAAGGTCATACAGGGGCTAAATTTAAACTTCGCCCTATTGGGCTTAAACTTGGTGTGAGGGGAGCATGAAAAAAATTAAATCGAGGTCATCCGAGGTCAAAGGTCATATGGGGTCAAATTTCAAACTTCGCCGAATTTTGTTAAAAGTAATTCTCCATATCACGGGAGCACGAACAAAATCAAATCGAGGTCACTCGAGGTCAAAGGTCATATGGGGGTCAAATGCTACAGTATGCCCAATCAATATGTCGTGAACATCTCAAAAAGTGAAAAAAACGGTCGTCAGGGGTCAAGCAGTATCTCTATCATGCAGCTGGTACCCTATGACCCAGCAAACACAAAAACGTTTTAAATAAGTTATATTTTGGCTTTTGGTTGAGGTAAAAACGTTTTAATAACATTAAAATGTCGGGTTATATAAAAGTCATGATAACGTTTTAAAACGTTTTGTATGAAAACACACTACAACATTATTTTTAAATGTTTTCAAAAAAGGTTATTGTAACTATTTTTGCAAACATTTTTGCCAAATATTGTGTCAATACTTAAATAACATTATGTTAAAATATTTGAACCCAGCAAACACAGAAATGTTCTTAAAATGTTTTTTCAAAACCTTTTAATAACATTTAAATGTCGGGTTATATAAAGGTCATGAAAACGTTTTTAAAACGTTATTGAAAATATTTTGGGCAAACATTTTTCGCAAAATAGATTTTCAACCCCAAAATAACATTTTGTTTAGAATGTTTTGTATCAAGTTTTCAAGAATGTTTTTGGAATGTTATTAAAACGTTTTTATACCCTTTATATAACCCGACATTTAAACGTTTTCTGTAAAACATTTTTGTTCGCTGAGCAGTAGATTATCAAAAAATGTTTTTTAAGGTTATGAAAACGTTTTATACTCTTAATATACCCTTTATATGACCCGACATTTAAACGTTTTCTGACAACCTTTTATAGCCTTTTGCGAATGATGTCGAAAACGTTTTGTGTTTGCTGGGTAGCTACAGGGCCATCACAGCTACAGGTGCATTAGTTTTATCAAACCCTGCTTTTAATAATTAAAATGATTTAGTTGCTAAAATTGTATTATTGTAACATAAGATGGATTCTTTGTGCTTGTGTGTATATTCATTGTGTTAATTAGATTATAATACGTTTTCTGAAAAATATTTTTGTATTTGCTGAGCAGCGCGTTCAATGACATGGTAAAACGCAAACAAGATAATGGAATTATTTTGACAATACACAGCCACTGTCACTTAAAATAACTTTTAAAGAACGGTACATACGGTTACAGATATACTTGTACGATTTCCATCAAATTGTAATTTTGTTATTCTTTACGCAAAATGATGAATATTATTAGTACCTGTCAGGAAAGGTTTCTATTCATTTTAAGCGGAAATAGCAGAGTGGAAATGAAACCCCTACTTTAGCCGTTTAACATTGAGCGCTATAGGGAAATACATGTTGGAATATATAACGACAATTCATAACTGCTCTACTGGAGTGATGACATGGCAAATATGCCAAAAATCATGTATGAAATTTTTTTAACAAGTTTTATATAATAAGATCGTACAGCATAGCTTTAATTTACCCTAGAACTACTGGGTTTTATTTTGTAACACGAACTACGAAGGGGATTGCAACCCCCAATTTTCCATTATAAAAGTCATATACCCACATAGGAGAGAGA
This sequence comes from Amphiura filiformis, assembly GCF_039555335.1. Classification (NCBI taxonomy): domain Eukaryota; kingdom Metazoa; phylum Echinodermata; class Ophiuroidea; order Amphilepidida; family Amphiuridae; genus Amphiura; species Amphiura filiformis. The sequence continues at coordinate 49,523,397 of NC_092636.1, read as the reverse complement.
AAACAGAGAGCGTACCACCAGTCAAAGTCTCCGCATCACCCGATAATGAGGGCCGATTGTTCCATGAAATGCGACAGGCGGGACTGCTACGCAATTCCGCGTATTTTCATGGTCTATCGCGAAAGCACGCAACGCTCTATCGCGTATACGCGAAGGCACGCAGCGCTGGCGTGATTGTTAGACACGGCACGATCGAACAATCGGCCCTCATGAATATGCGAGAACTTACATCATATAATACACGGGGACTTTGACTGTTAATACGTACTCTGTAGTACTCTGTGCATATACCATTATATTTGGTACCAATGTATAGCTATGGGTCTTCTCTATCCAGTGATAAGTACAAACATTCACCACATATTGTTTCTATGACGTCATATTATGAGGTCGCCCAGGACAATTTTGGCTATGTACAAAAGTATAGGTAACATCAACATTAATTTTCGGCTAAAAATTCTACAAAAAAGCAATTTTCACCAAATTTTCTCCTGAATATAAAAGAAAATGACTATTTATACCTAAGTAACAAGTAAGAAGTCGCTCTTGGAATAAGTTCACAAGAGCGAAATGGAAATAATTGATTTTACTGTAGAATCCAATGGTGGGCCTCACCAACCGACCTCTATGGTCAACTTTGATGACCGGTCCTACCCCGGGTAAGGTGCTGAGGTAAAGTATATCACTAAAATGAGCGCAAATGATGGATCTACGATTAGCTTAGGTCGTTTGGGCGTAAACTCGTGCATTTTTTTATGACGGATACAAAATCTTAGGGGGCAATACAACCTCCCTTCGTAGTTCTAAGGTTAATGTCACAATGATAGCATGGATAATCGTACTATAATTTGCCTTATGGGCATATGGGCGTGGGTGTATAATGTATGCCACTAAGACTCCGTTAGTTCGTCAGTTTTGATCCAAATATCGCCAAATGCACCTGGGAGTTTGAGGAATAATACGAGGAGTGTTATAAACTACGTTTGGTTGAAATTGGGCCCAAAATCGGTGAAAGTGAGAGTTTTTGCACAGTGCAACGTATAGAGTACCGAATTGATGACGTCACAAAAAACTTTTTTTTTCATTTCAGCATTTTCATGACCATATTTCAGTAGAACATGATGAAAAACATCCACAGTCCAAATTCCAAACAGTTATGAACCAGGCCAATTTACACTGATTTCAATGGGACTGATTAGGTATTCATGCGGACATATCTCGGGCCCTCATGATCCGATTCCCACCAAATTTGGACTGTGGATGTTTTTCATCATGTTCTACTGAAATATGGTCATGAAAATGCTGAAATGCAAAAATGAAAATTTTATGACGTTACACTTCGGTACTCTATGGCATCACCTCTTAATTTGAGGATATATTTAACTTTGTGAGGTCAACAGGTTAGGATACATGTGGCAACTAGCCAAATCAATATAAGTGAAATAAAGGCCCAATAGTCCCTTACCTATGATATTTTAAAACTTAATTTAAAGCATTTCAAAAAGATAACTCAATGTGTTCAAAGGTGTCCTCGTGGCTCACGGCAGAATCTAAAACTTCCTCCATTACTTGAAGTACGGTCAAAGAGGGTCGTTAAAATAATGATCTCTATACTCGAGTTTAAAGACCTATTACAGTATTAATCATGCTAAGTGACCAATTTGCCCTTAATCTAAGTTGCTTATGGAATGAATTAACAGCTACTTTCGCCTATATTTATAAGCACGTATTTATAAATACGCACTTGACCAAGACCAACGATCGTGACGAAATTCTCATGCCATTGAAAAGGATAGGAACTCGTTAGATAAATTTCATCACATTTGAAGTATTAATTGAATAGCAAAATTATTACACATAGGGGGATTCCAAATTTGTAATATGTTATCAAAAAACAACATTTGGACGGAAACGTTTACAATATAATCAAAAATCACAAAGTTTTTGCTGCACGGTAGTCTCGAGTTGTTTACCGCCTTTGCACCCGTTTATGTAGAAGAATGCACACCAGTTAATGACGTTTTCCTGGACCCTGTTTGTACAGAAAGTCAATGGGTGCTATTTACTGGTGTGCACCTAGAAGGTCACTTCGAGATTTCCTATCTACAAGCTGTTATGGCAGCTTGGAGTTGGTCACGTGCGTACTTATAAATACGCATTTATAAATATAGTCGAAGCATATTGAGTAATGATAAGTCTATTGAAGCAAATGCATGACCGCTAGTAATGTAAGTCTATCATGTGATCTAAGTAGACATTCCCAAACTGATTTGAGACGCTCATCTTTAGATCGGGTCTTCTCGTACACGGAACAGCATACGAACCCAAATGAGTAGGAATCCGTCAGTATGGAAGGTTCAACTTTGTCTTCCAGTAATTCTGGCGCGATCCAAGGGTAATCATTCTGCCATTCTTTAATCTCCTCTTCGTCGGATAACTCATATTTCTTCCATGTCGGATTGTCTCTGAAAGTTGCCTTTCCTGAAAAGTTAAATAGTTGGGTTACAGAGTTAATCAACTTGTGGCAAATATATGTAGTCTACAGTTTACTGCCAAAGTGCCTTTTTCAAAACCCATAAAAGAACACGTGTTATTTGTTTCAAATCAAAATATTTATTATACAAAACATAACGAATCTATTCAACGATGAAAGAAGTCAGTTATTAGTATATATTGCACATGACATATACATTACCAGCTAATGCTAGCAAAACCAATTACATTGCCAAATTTAAATCAACTTTAAATAAGTGTGACATGAAATTGGAAGACATTAAGGTATCAGACATGAGAATTATAACACATAATATCTGGGAGTAATTAGAAACGAATGTTTAACATGCAGGAAATTGGCGTCAGCCCTGAGCATATCTACTGCATTAGTGCTATGAAAAGCTCACATTCGCTGTATTAGGTCCTATTCCGTATTGTTCTCCTATAATGCTTTATATCGGGAAACATGTTATTTATTCAGTTTTCAACGAAAAGTCGAAAATGATTAACCCCATGAGAACTACCTGCCGATTGGCCAAAATGAATATTGTGTCAAATTGTTAACCACTCAAGGAGGGTGTTAATAAGATCATCTACAAATGCCAGTTTGATCATAAATAGTTAAAAGCCAAGTATTTGGCAATTGAAATGAGCATTTCAAGTTATCAACCAATCAGAAGTGCTGTTAGATGACCAGTAGTGTAAGATCGTGTTTATTATTACCAAAATCGATGATAACTGGTCGATTATCAGCTTGTCTAATGAGAATGTTGTCTTCCTTTATGTCGTTATGCAAGATCCCCATTTCATGAAGGAAATTGAGGCCATCTGCAGCATCTTTCATTATATTCCTCCAGGGGTGGAGTTCTGAAAACAAAGCAGTAAACAATTAATGTGATATCAAATACATTTTTCGATCAACCTCATCTCTTAAATGAGTATCGTGTCTATGATGTTGGTTACAGGTTAATTGCCTTTAATCATAGGCTATTAATGTTCTACAATAAAGTACCACATAAACCAATCAATGTAAAATTATTTCGTCATCGCTTTTAGTCGATATCATTTTAATAGTTCAATTCATTAGGCTTTGCAAAACTTCTTGAATCCTGTTTGGTTTCATTTCATTTCACATTATGTTATACATATTATAATAATACTCTAATTTCAAAAACAATTGAATTCATATTGATTACTCGTACACATTTCAATCGTACGGTACCGGTCACCGAAGTAAAATATACCTTTAATTGATAATTGGACTATTGATTTCGAACTTACCACGTTTTCTGTGATCTTTTGATGCCATCTTAATAAGGGTCCAAAGTGATTTCCCTGGCACGTAATCCATCACTAGTGATATACCCGTTGAAATGCTGTTTCTTAAATGTCCTACATCTTGAACGTAACCTCTGAAGTGAACTATATTGGGATGGGGACGGAAAGAAATCATCATATTTGCCTCACGAATTATTGATGCATTCAAATCGACAGTTGTTAATTTTGCAGGATTTTTGGTGCATATTTTAACAGCCACTTGTTCTTCCTGTAATTGATACACTCGTACCCGAGCGAATGTACCAGTACCTAAAGTTTTATTCATGTCAACCAACTGACTATTGTCCAATTTGGGGATGTGGCTATTAGTCTGAGGTTTCACTTTCACTACCTCTTGCACAGCCCTATATCTGATCGTTTGTTCATGAGCCAGTCTATCAGCTAATACACTAACTCTTCTTTTCGCATCTTCTAATTCTTTTCTTAGTCGGTGTATGTCATCATTCAACCTAGCATTGTCTTTTTGACGTTCGCTTCGTTCTTGAATAAGAATGTTCTCTAGATTTCTAGCTTTTTTCTTCTTCTCCATTGCGTTTGATTTTCTCGCGTTTTATTTCTTTTCTCATTTGACACATTCCCGCATTAATCTGAATAACGTGTTTATGTATTTCATTGCGCTCTTGTAAAAGACTAGCCTCAAGATTGTAAGCTTTCTCTTCTTCCTTCTTGCTTTTGATTTGCTCGTCTTTCAAATCCATTTTCATTCGATTTATTTCAATACGTGTTCTAACGTCCTGTTCTTTTCGTTTTCTTCTTTCGTGGGCCAGTGCCCACTCTAATTTGTAATTTCTTTCATCAGCTGACCTCCTTTTGCATTTCTCAGTTTCTAAATCTTCTCGCATTCGATTTATTTTGTCATTTCCTTGACCACTAAGTACGTGTTTATGACTGACGTCTAGCACAAAATCCTGCGTGTTTCTACCCGTCTTATTCCTCTTCACGAGGGGTCTTTTGACAAGTCTTATATCCGCTTTCATCTTGAAGTAGTTGACTTGCGTCTGTGCTTCATCCACTTTTATTGTTGTTCGTGATTTGGATTTCATTACAATGTTATTGTTTGCTTGGATGACATTGGCTTGTAATCGCTCTTGTTGCGTATACATAGGTTCCCTATTCAATTGACCCGTCCCTTGATATTCTCCTGCTTCATGACTAGTAACACACTTCTCTTTAACCCGAATTTCCTCATTTTGAATTAGTTCATGATCTCTGTTCTCGCCTATTGTAGTCTCATCATATTGACAGTCTATATTCTGTTCTGTCTTTCTATGGTCTAGCGGTGTTAAGCCTACAGGAGGCACGTCTCGTCGTTTATGATGCTGAAATTGACATACTTTGCGGACATAATAATAATACGATTTGCTGTTGAATTTTCGTGAGCCGGGCCTCATTCGGCGGATGTCGTGGCCAATGTTTTTAAACGCTTCCTTAAACAAACGTCCCTTTTCTGCTCTGTCGTTAAGTGAGGAAATTTACGTATCAAAAATTTTCTCACCATTGATACAGGGATTTTTTCTTTCTTTCCACCCGGTTCAAACCTTTTCATAATGGCGGACCGCACTAAGTCATCGGAAAGATTCATTTTGCATATACCACGACTAAGTGGAGGGAGTTGATGTGGTGTTGATAAATTAATTCGGTTAACTAGTAAAAACAAAGAAGAGTATATAAATATCCATTCACGTTGTACAGAAGTAAGTTGCAAATGAACACCAATGCCGTTAAACAGTTCAGTACATATTCCTGAAGCTTGTTCAGACTACACACTTGAGTTTGATCGTTGTAGTCTGTTACATGTAAAATAGTACTTCACTCTAGCTAGCAGGCCTACCAGCACACTTCAATATTATATATTCTGCTGCCACTGCGACACATCAAAATCATTTCACTTCAGCAAGGATGCGACCGTACCCCAGCTCCTCTTAACATAAGTGCATAGCACATTTGCGTTGCAGGGATTCGAAACCACGACCTCAAGCTACAGATCACAGAGTCGAAACCTTTTACCCGTTCAGATATAGCTATAGACATGACTCCAATGGTGTAGGCTATACCATAGCAAAATCCGTGTCTCTATTCATGTCCGGTTTCCATTAATAGTGGATTATTCCATAATTATCAAATAACCAGGTATTTCTGCTGTCACAGCACTCCTACTTTGTACGTCTATATCTGCATTGGCTGATTGGCTGAACGTCGTGTACACTTTCGATAAAAGTTTGAGAGCCAATGTAAAACGAACTAACTCTAAATTTTGCTTTCCGTAAGTAGGCACTAGTAACACTGTTTCCATGTCATTAACTCCAATAAATGTATAATGTATAAATAAACAGAATGCGTTTGTTTGGTACAAAGGAGGTTTCATTTTCATTTTCCTGAAAGGGTGACATTCGCTGTTCATATTACGAGTGACTGCATAATAAATTAACCAACTGTTATATAAATGGACTGTTTCTTGCTGGAAGTGGGTAAGTGCAATAGCTGCTATGTGTAGCTGCCATGTCTAGATGAGTAAAACATACTGTGTGTAAATTGCAAAATGTTCACAGGGCAGCTATTGCACTTACCCACTTATGGCACTGAGCAGTCGAAATGAGTACCGCTTATTACTACTACTAGTGTATTGCATGTGTAAGGTATTGTTATGTGCAGCTGTGCCTTATTTGTACTTTATCATTGAGTATCATTTTAATTTGAAATCATGTGATTATTATCAGATGTGTGCTTTAGTCAGCTAGAAGCGATAAACGCAGTTATTAGGCTTTATTTTTATGCTAATGTAGTTCATTTTCAACTTTGTATATTCTCTGTACTTTTTGTGTGTTTATGGTTCAAGGTTGCAAAGTAATAACAAACCACGTAACATGCCATTGCATTTACACGAAACAGTAAAGAGATAAAGAGTAACTAAGATAAATATGTTTCTGAATAATAGCATTGCTTGTAGTAGAATGTGCTTGAAGCAATACCTTTTACCCCTGGGTTAACTTGATCTGGTTCTATAAGAGTGAGCATCACATGTTCTAGTGAAATACTGACTAAGATAAGGTGCACTTCTAAACTCCCCAGCAACTGTCAATCAAAATACGATTTAAGTCTGTTTCACTATTGAAGTAGTACGCACGTTGTTGTCGTGCACTTGTACGTAAATTTTAGGCTAAAACGTTACTACGGTACCAAACTCCAAACTGTCGATGTGTCAATTCAATTGCCAGGGATTGAATACGAGTGTCACGGCCCTGCCTCTACCATTTGGTGAGTTTTAACCTGGTGAGTTTTAACACATATAGATCTTTGAAATGATTGTTTAAAGGAGATCCATGTCTTAGGATTATTTTCTTAAAAACATAGATTCATGTGATGATTTCTCAACATAAAAAACAAAAAACAAAAACAAAAAAGCAACAACAAACAAACCAAAAAACAACAAAAAACAAAACAAAACAAAGCAAACCCAGATCGATCCCCACCACCAGGTATGGCTCCCAATGAGTCATGTGACATAGATTTCTCTTGACATTGGGGGTGGACTTTGGTGAAAATTTGTAAAGTAGTGTTAATCAAGTGTTTTCGCTCACAGAATAACTTTTCACAAACAAATGCGCATAAAATACATACCATTTCCAAGCTAAAATAAATATTCTTGATGAACAATGCAGCAAATTTGCAATTTAAAAGCTATAATGAGGTTAATTTCTCTTCACTAGCTGTGACAATTTTTTTCCACCCTTGAGACCAATTTTTTTTTAGGTTTGAGTTGGAGCAATTTTTGTTTGCTGAGAAGGCGCGACAATTTTTTTTCTCCAAAAACTACCCTCCCCCTTGATATCTAATGGTACGTCCCTTATAGTACTGGGGCCCGAGCACTGATGATGACCTCAGCATTGCTGGATTTAGATGTTTTTGCAGACTTTATTTATTTTAGAGGCCTAATGGTCTAACGGCACGTATCCGACACTTTACTTAGAAAACCAATGTCATTATTATTTAATTTACCACGACTGTCTGTCTGTCTCTGAAAAACCCTACAGCAAGTATATACTTTAAAAGTTCTTCAAACATCTACACAAGACCATTTAATTGCACTATGTAGTATATATTGCCCGCGAGTATTAAAGACTGTGGAGGAGTCTAGTTCATGTTATACGATACGACAATGGCTGAACATCACACTTGTTATTCTAGTTTAATAAGAAACACAATCATATGTTGACATAACTGGCTGGATCATCACACGAGAATGCTATAATATTATCACTCCATTAGACATTTATCATATGTCAAGATATTGACGCCTTGATCTAATGGTAATAGGCAGAGTGTCACATCTTAAAGCATTTTGCTTTTCCGAAGTTTTACCAAAATTTACAGTTACATTGCATACTAACGAAGAGGAGGCCGGGGTGGTTATGAGTTTAAGTCGCCTCTCCCCGTGAGTATACCTCCAGAATCAACGTCATATGTTTGCTTGATTTTTGGTGTTTGTTGGCGATTTCAGCTAGTTAGTATTGCTATTAAATGCGCCAATATTCTTATGGTAGTCGGTACATTGTAACGTTAATCATATTCAATACAGAAATTGGTCCTTAATAATCATGGAAGAGAGTCCTGTTTTAAAAGTAGGGGCAGGGAAACTGGAGCGAGAGTTGTCGGGAACTACCAGGGCTCGAACCCGGGACGGTGCAAAGCGAGGACAAATCCGTCTAGCTAAGCTCTGAATCAATGCACTCATTGATATACAAAAGCACAAAAACACGCATTCAATGGTAGTTTTGCTTGGCCTGACACTGGCGAGGGGTGCATGCACTCTTATCGCTGATATTAAAAAAACGCTGTTTAGATGAAAGATGTTTAACATTTTTTCCGTGATTACGATTTTTTGCTTTAAACAGCATATACATGTATTACTCGTATTTTCTTAGGGCTAATCAGGGGCTATTGATATTGTTTAAACATTTGCAAAGTAAATGCTTTAATCAGCAAGTTTGATTAAAGAAATAACATGCGTTTTAACAACATTTGTTTTATTCCGGCAATAAAGTTCGCGGAACCCCTATTTTAATCGAAGATTGATTAAATAGTACAATTAAGGGATGAGCCTATAGGAATAACGACCAAACAAAAAAATTCTTGTTTATGCCTTAATATTGTAATCTTTCAACCCTTTCACAACTTCAGCTGTGTAACTTACAAAAATTCCCGCTAAAAAGTGGTTCTTTTAATTTTAGAAAATACATTAATAATCGCATTGGACTTTTCGTACTGATCGTACTATAAGTGACCACCAGCCTATAATGTTCTAATCACACTATAGACTGGGATTACATGTGACGTCATTGCCAGGCAATTGGTCTCTGTTGTTCCTTGCCCGCAAATATGCCCACGCAGTCAGGGACCGTGCTTTTAAAACGCCCACCAGATCACAATAAGGCCATTGAACTGTGTAGTGGCCATACGTACTCGATGAAGTATAACGGTAGCACGTTCCTTACCGACTCATTATTAATGTGTGGAAAGGGGTCAGGGACGGTATTTTGATCATTCTAATCCTTTCTTTTGAGGTCAATAGATAAAAGAAAGGCCTTCAACACAGGTGCGGAGTTGTAGATAATATTTAATCATCAAAGCTGCTGGCATAAGAAATTTCGAGGAGGCAGCGCTTATCATTTCTTGTAATCACAATCTAATGTGGTACTCACTACATGTAGAAGGCCGGGCGGGTCTGCAAATTAGTGCATGAAGCTAGTAAAGATATAGCTTCATGTTCAGTTTAATCAATTAAAATACTATGGCTGGATATCAAAAAAATCCCGAGGCATTCTTTCTTGTTATGGACGACAAGTATTAATTTTTATATTATTGTGACAAAATTCAGTCCCTTCTCAATTGAATAGGCTCCGAGATTAGACTTTCCTTTCCAAAAATAAATTATATGGCCTAGAGGACATGATATAGGCCTAATCTAAACCCATATTCGGTATCCAGAAACCTTCACAGTCCGAGCGGCGCTTGCACTCGCCTGCTTCAATTGCCAACCTTTATTGAGGGGCGAGTTTGAGGTTTCATAGTCATCTATTACCAATACCATTTTTCACCCCGATGTGGCAGTGATGTCAACGCGTTGTGAACAGCTGTTTCGCTCGCGCATCTATGCGGTGTCTTTAAGCGCCATCGAACTCCAGCGAATGATGATGCGCCTAATAAAATTCGTATAATGCCCCCAGCATACTTTCCTGCAGCTTGCCGCTGCGGCAAGCGGCAGAGCGTTTCAACCAATGACAAGCCTTAATTGTGTTCGATTGTCTGCAATGCGCGTGCTCCACGCCGCTCATTGCAAGCGGCAGGGTAGTATGAAACCAGCTTTATACTGACGTGACCCCGGATGTGACGTCACTGTCACATCAGGGTGAAATGGTATTGAACAACGCAAACCAGCCAAATTTGTCATAAGTTTAAATAGCCATTAGAAAAACCGTGAATATAGTGTCAGAAAGTCTTACACATCTTAGTATAACCGGGGATAAAGAGGAAGGGATAAGCATCCTAGTCTGCTGCCCTCTTTTGAAATATGTATCCTAGGTCTAGACAATAGGCGGATTAGCGGCCATTTTGTCTTCGACATGATTTTATTCATGTGTCCTTATACTTTAGTACACAAATATATAAGTTAACAGGTTTACAATATTAAAATTATATTTTGAATATACAATATATTCTGTAGTAAATCGATCAAATGACGGTGATTGTTCATGTATTATATGCTTCATAAAATTAAACTGTCTGACCAGCTAGTATTCTCCTCCGCCGTCAGTATGATTCCAGACACTCCACGTACCGTGTTGCGAAGGTGGTGGAGACTAAAGCTGTATTGACGAACACGCATGCGTTAAAAAATATGTAGCCTAGGTCGAACAATAGCGTGACATAGTTTCCGGCATTGTTCCTATGCACTTTCACCCTCCTGGTATAACCTTGTCGTTAGTGTGATACTGAATGCAGCGCCATGTTTGGAATATATTCGTACACGGTGTGGGCAAATAGTTGGTCAAATGTAGGCCAAGTAGGCCTAAATCATGAAAATCGCTTAATCTGAATTATACCAACCAGTAACGGACACTGAGACAACACTATGTGCGAAGTTTGAGGTAAGTAAAGCTTTTCCTTGTTATAAAAAACAAGGAAAAGGCAGTCATTTTTATCACAACGGGATATTTAAAAAAAGTTCATTTTGAGAGGGCCTACGCTGGTTCTTTTGATTCTAGTTTAAAATCTGTTCATCACATGCAGTCCGATTTGGTATCTATGGTTTCATCAAAGTCTTGAGAACTAATTTGGATGGTATGTTGGTTAACAAAAACGATAATGTTAAAAATAGCGGTATTTATGTAAGCGACGTATCTATTGTGTAAAATGCATTGAAAATTGTCGGCTAAAGAGGGCATAAATTAAAATCGCGAAGAGTAATAGCAACAATAACTATCTACATTCCAAGCGGAAACGCTTTTCAAAAACATACCACCTTTTTCGGGCAATCGCTGAAACCGAAATATGAAATTCCAGGCCATCTGTAAAAAAGTGCGTGAGCAGAAATGACCATGAACTTGGGTCACCGAAACAAGGGTTTATATTAGTGTCAGGCTTTTCATAGTGATACAATAGTTAGCCCCCAATATTGGCTTTCATTTGAACCATTATTTGTTAAACTGCGATTTTTACTTTTTGAGAAATCAATGAATGTATCAAAAAACTTTTCGAAAGTCGATTTAAAATGGCCTAACCCGTTAATGGTGAACGACATCGACAAGGCATTGCGTGGTAGCTGTCGAGCAATCTGCGTGTTTCTACTGGGGAACGGTTGGCGGGTAATGTGGTTTAGTTTAGAGTGTTACCGGTTAATGTGCTCAGTGGAAACAGATCGGTTCAGAGTGATGCGGTGTGGACACCCGGCAACCGTGATCCACCTCATGAGGTAGACGATGGGGTGTGACACCCGGTATTTCTGTCAGTGGAAACACAACGGTTAACGGTTGCTGGGTGTTGAACTTCTTTTATGTACATTTTATGTATCACATCGTGACCTTAAAAGCAGCTTGGGGTCAGGAAAACATTTTCAGTACTTCCGGTACACACCACAACCCTTATTTTAAGCGTCAGTAGAAACGTGGTGGTTGTTGCCTGAATCGGATTGTGGGTTACCAGGCAATACCGGGTAAAAATACAGAGTGCTCAGTGTAAACACGCAGAATGATCATAAACATTTGCCGGAATATCTACTTCAATTTCCATCTACATTATTCAGATGTGTAGCCAGGAAGCCCAGGATAATAATGAATTATCATGACAGGCGATTACAGAGAGGTTTTGGAAGTTCTACAGATAGAACTTGTTTCGAATCTCCGTGCAGTGTAAATTCATACACAGTACAAGGTATTCGATACGCGATCGATGCACCGTGTATAATGCATGTGTATAGTGAAGGCATAGCCTACCAGTGTGCAACGAATAGAGAGACATTTCTATGCATTGATACACGTGGATATACGGGGCGGTATCTGTCTGTTTTTGTTTGTTTGTTTGTTTGTTTGTTTTGGTTTGATCCTTCTGCGATCCTTCCCAAATGAGTGTCTTGCTTTATCATATTTATTAATATCGTATGTATGGACCTCGTTGTGTACATGTCTGGTGTACATGGGACGGAAGACATGCCGAATGAAATTAGTCGTTAGAAGTGGATACCCAAGCAAATTTATGATCATTGCCTGGCAGCTACTCGACTCTGATGTCAACACAATTGGATTATTTTTTAAAGAATGAAAAAAGAAAGAAAGAAATGAATACCCAATTCCATGGTCCCAATATAATCCATTAATATTATAGTAAACAATAGCTGAATAAAATAAATATATTTAAACAATAATGTGCTTAATTTTTGTAAACAACTAAGTTGTTTAAACGTTCAACTCGGGATGATTAACCCCGAATTTCGCTGTTTAATATGTCAAAAGTTACACATTTAACTAACCATGGATTAGGTTTCTTAAACAATGAAGAGCGTTACAACTTTTAACCAATAAACGGGTTACCGGTACCGCGCCATGGAGTGAACCCGTTGCTTACGATTGCATAAAGTTGTTTAAGGATTTCGTATGCGGCAAAATAAGAGTGTGGTTTTGTTCGGTAGTTCACTTATGTTTTATACCCCAGTCCGCTGAAGGGGAGGCGCCCAGGTTCAGTGCCGGATTTACCTATTTGGGGCCCTGGGCCAGGCCAATATTTGGAGGCACCCAAACGCACCGTGAGGAATGCATGTGTACTCAAGTGGCCAAGTTTTAAGATTTAACAAGGCCATTTGCGCGCGGAGCGTGCGAAAAAAAATCAAATAATAGCCCATTTTAGCCCAAATTGATGCTGAATTTTGTTATATAACAGGCCAGTGCGCGCGAAGCGCGCAAAATTGGGCAATTTTTGTAACCTATTTTGGCCCAAAACATGGTGTTTTTCGGCTAAAAGGATAAATGCACACTGCACAGGGCAATTTTGGGGCCCCACAAATTTGGGGGCCCTGGGCCCGGGCCCATCTGGCCCTATGGTAAATCCGGCCCTGCCCAAGCTTATCGGGCAATGTTGATGTATATGTGACGTGCATCGGATAAGATGGGCGCTACCGTGGGAGCTTGAAGCAAGGAATTCAAGGGTGTATACAAACCATGGAAAGACAAGCTAAAAATACAGGTTGTCATAACTATATCTTCTTTGTCATAAATATATCTTCTTTTAAGTTGGTATGGCCCACAGAGCAGGAAAGTGTCAGTGGCAGTCCTGTGCATATAAAAGACCTATATAATTATTCAATAATGCAGATTAGTAGGTCATTAAGCTTCCACAAGTCATATTTTATCCTAGTTTTTCTCCATTCTTATCCCCTTCAGTCATACCCTAGTTATTACACGATCATGGTAGCTTATTATGTTCACTAGTGTTCAGTGTTTAGTTGTTTTAGTGATCGCTTCCGTTTACTCAGCTAGCTGACATCTAGCTAGTACTATACAATCGCTCAACATTACACTTGTCCATCAAAACACACGTTTCTCTTATAGAATGATGACATACATGACTGGTTAATCATGTATACGTTCATATGATTTCATTACATATTTATAACGATGGCAGGTCTCAGAGTGTTACTTACACCTATCACGATTTCCCTTTGTTACCAAAAACGAACCCGTGTATCTTTCAGACTTTTATTTACCGACAAGGCGCTCTTATGTCATGTTATGTCTCTTATGTTATGTTCATGGTTCTCTTATGTCATGTATGTGATTGGACTTAAGCGCAATGCGCGTTTCTGATATGATCGCTTTACAGGTTAACTTAATGTTCACTGTGACTTTTAGAAGCAATATCATTTTTAATTCTATATTTGCATTTTTGCGATCAAGAATGCTAACATGTAAATGTTATACTCTGCAGAGTGAGTCAAAAAAGGGCTATAGGTCAACGAATCGATATGTACGAACCAAGTTGAACTTTCCCATTATTGAAAGTTTTTATGAATGTCACACTCAATAATCACCTTTTGTTAAAAAATGAAGTGAATCGCAACTACCATTTAATTTTTATGAGTCATTTTACGGCGATACCCAATTTGATTTTCTTTGTCCAGGAGGCACCATGTATTTTGAGTGAGAGCACACAATGCGAAATAAAGACACCAGAAACTGGTTTTAATTTAAATCAAGGTTGATTTTTGTGTTTTGTGAAACGCTGACGGCCTCTATTCACACCACTTCCTTTCGACATTTGAATAACTCGCTCACAAATTTGCACGTTTCTTTTATAGGGAATGAACATTTTTAATGTAAAGGTAATATGAAAATAACAAGAAAGTAATGCTTCTTCTACATAGAGTGCTGACATTCAAAATGTAGATGTCTTCTGCACAAACATTAAAATTGGGTGTCGCTATAAAACTGTGTCATAAAACAGAACGGTAAGTGCTAATTACTTTATTTTTACATAAGGTAAATTAAAACCGAAAATGTTCAATCTGGTATAAAAAAGATGGATTCTTTGCACTATTGCATTTTTTTACTCACCCTGTATGTAACACTTGTAAACAGTAAGTCGGTTACTGGAAATATTTTTGTAGGAGCTTACTGGAGTTTAAATAATTGAATGCAGTCACAAAAAGAATTCCTCAATCTAGACATTTGTGCAAATGTGCATTAGTTTTTCATTTATGCGATCAGATATATCAGATAATATGCTGACAAGTACATACACTAGGAGACATTTTGCTGTGAAAAATCTGTGAAAAATTCGTGTTGGATCACAGATTTTTGTCTCCTAGTGATATAATACTCCGTCACTATAAAACAAAGCTCATATTACGGAATACCGTTCTCATTAATGGATCAAAGAACTAGGATAGTGATCATGTAAGTCAAGAGAACTACCCACACGTGACAAGAATTGCACTTACATCTAAATATTTCGTGTTAATGTAAGCGTATTTGTAGATTATATTATTTCCCAGGGATAGCTCTCGCCTCGTAAAGATCCCGTTCCATAAGTCATAATCTAGTTCTGTGTTCTAGCTAACATGACTTGATTATCATTCAGGTCATAGCCTATTCTAGTTTCGTGCTCTGGCTAACAGCACTTGATCATTCGGCTTGGCTGGTATTCTACCAGAGCTCTCACTAACTCCCTAGCTCAGTTGCTGAATATGCCAGCTTAAAGAAGGAGGAAAGCATCATGTCCAACCGTTAGTGCGTTCCAGCTGGAGGCAATTTCATGGCTATTGCAAGGAAAACTGTGCAAGGCATGTCAATTATATGTAAAAGCCGAGGCCTATCCGTTGACCTCAAGGTACGCCTACTTCGTGCAACTGTGTTTTCCATTGCTACTTCTTGGGCTATGACTAAGAATTACAGGAAAAGAGTTGATGCTTTTGAGATGTGGTGTTACAGAAGGCTTCTGCAAGTGACATGGAAAGATAAGAGAACACATTTCTGGATCCTCGACAAGAGAGGTACACATTTAACCATCAGAAATGGCATGACGAAAAAGCTGAAGTACTTTAGCCATATTGTCAGGAAACATGTAGGTGTAGAAAAACAAATTTTGCAAGGGGCTACGGAAGGCCGACGAGGAAAGGACGTCCACCAACATCTTGCACTAATGACGTGAAGCTGGTTTACCAAGGAATCGAATGCAAGGTGCAACGCGATTGGCATCAGATCGAGTGAGATGGCGTACTCTGGTAAAGACCACAGCAGAGCTACAGAGCGCCACCAGACACACACCCGACACACCCCACCCTCCCACAACTACACACCCCACACCCCTCCCCACACACCCCACACCCACACACGCGCCCCCACACCCCACAACCCACACACATCCCAACACACACAGAGATTATGAATATTTGCTGCCAGCCACCTACCTTACAAGCAGAGCCTTCAAATTCAGACGGTGTAAGGCTAATCACCACCCCGGTTCCCGCACTCCGTGCATCCGCGGGTATTCATGCTCGTCGAAAATTTCGCGAAATAAGGGGTGTATTCAGATGAAGAAACGCGATTCGGGAAACACACAAAAAAGGGGTGTTTTTTCAAACCACGTGTTCGCAAAATTGAAAAAAAAGGGTATTTCCATCGAGCAGCAGCGTTCGAAATAGGGCCGGTCAGCCGGCCATTGGCCTGTAACTTTTCTGACTGGCATCTCAGTTGCTGGTCCGGCTAGCCGGTAACTTTTTAAGGTCAAGCCCGGCTGGCCTCTAACTTTTTGAGGCATATTTCGAACACTGTCGAGCAGCCGACGCGTTTCTGCCAGAAAAGAGTATATTAGAAATATCATTCGCGTTTTAGCGAAAATAGGGGTATTGTCGAAGGGCAAATAATTCGCGAAATCGCTAAAAAAAGGGGTGTTTTTCCCCTAAAAACTTCGCGAAATGAGATGCAAAAGGGGGTGTTTTTAAAGTTCACCGACAAGCATGAATACCTGCGGATGCACGGAGTGCGGGGACCGGGATCACCACACACATCTTTGGGAACTAAGATCAAACTTAGAACCTAACGATCACATTGTTTCAGCCAGGTAAACTACATCAACTAGCTGGATGTGAACAATGCAACATAGACATGATCTCTATTCAAGGATATCATTGGATCACTGACAAAGAAATAGACCAGCATTTGACCGAGGAAAATAATTGGCTAATCTCCTTGTATTTACATATGCCTCAGCAACACCAGAGCGAGTTGGCGGTGTGCCAAGTATCTGCAGAATATGGACCACTTGCATAATAAGTTGTTCTTCATGCAAAGAATGTACAAGTTTAATGCGTTATTTGGATGTGAATACTGTATCAAGTATTGTTTGTATTTTATGTATTATGTCTGTAGGGCATGCGAATCATGTTTTCACACATCTCGGTCAGACGTGTTTAATACCCCAATCGTCAGCAAAATTCACATGATGGCATCGCCTCAAAAATGTGCAAAGCCTAACATCGGAAGCCTATATTTACTGTTCAATTTGTACATACACCTGCAGTTCAGACAGGTTAAATTTGCTCATAATACGTGTTACATTTCCATTGCAATACTACAGATATAAAAAAAAAAAAACCCTGCACATTACAAACGTGAAAGCAAAGTATATTTACGTGAGTGGATTATTACGCACCTTACAGGTGTTTTAGTTAATCTAAATTTGTAACATAATATTGTAGAATATTGATTTAATATACATTTCTGATAGATTGCAAACATTTAATGTAAGGCACCTGCTATGTAAGATGAGATCGGAAATGTGATTATGTGACATAGGCTATATATTATTGTAACGCACGGTTTACGTAACTACCAAGAACATTTAATAAAACTACAACTCCGAGGTATTAAAACCTAAACCATTCTCACTATATACACGTTTAACAATATTTGGCAGCTCATTTTCTTTTAAGACAAGACCGATTTTCGTTACTTTATCATCATCAGACCTGCTATTTACAAGTAATAAAGAGTTTGCGAAATACAGTTCAAAAGTACAAACTTTAACATCTATAGAAGATTATCTATTTAAAACCACTATCTCATGAACGCCTTTAGAAGTCGAAGTAAACGCAAAAATATATAGTGAGCAGTAAATTATACACGAAATACGTCAATTTAAGAACAATAGTTTTAATATTTCCTCATGCAGTACAAAATGACAAGTTATGTATTCTCTAGTTGAAAGACCAATTATTGAAAATCGTTTTTGGTTTGGGTAAAAAACACAACACAAATTGTTGGAAATTAGCGATTGGATTAGGTTAAAATATCTTTTGGTTCAAACGTCAAGCTTGGTATATAATTTTGTGTGAGTTGATGACGTAAAAAAACAGGATGTGAAATGAAGTGTTATGAAAACTTCAACGTCATAGGGATTAAGTTCACGTAAAATTGGCTTGTTTTTACTGGAGCTAGCAGTGTAGGATAATTCTGGAGAGAGTATAGCAGGTGCATATATGTTTAAATACAACTTGTCATATGTTGCATCTCGTAAGAAAGGGGATATAGATGAGGAGAGGGAGGGTATGACAGGGGAGGGACATCTTGTCATTCTGCTTGATCTTCCCTCTGTGTGATGCTAGCAGCAGTGATATTTTAGTATGATAGGTTTTTAGGCATTTTTGCCCATTTTTGTCAATAATGTTTTCCACTGAGAGTCGCCACATGCCCTCCTGAAACACACCCCCACACCCCACACACACCAGACAACGTAAAAGAAATGTGAGTGGGAGTGGGGTATTATAGGAGGGGGTAAAGTTTGAGAGAGCAAGGATAGATGTAAGAGAGGGGGAAGGGAGGGGAGGGGAAAGGGAGTTAGAGAAGGAGGAGGGGAGCAATAAATAAATGGTGTTTTATTAGGCTTTCTGTATGAAATTGACAAAGCTAATCGATTATGTATAAAAACAAAACCCAGACAGAACAATACATTACTAGAAAACCTCTTAATACCGTAAATCGTACAGTTTGCATAGAAATATAATGAAATACACACTGGCAATAATTAAAAGCACACAAGAGTGCAGCTGCCGTTAAAGTAAATTTCCCAACTTCATTTCGCATACTCTCCATTAACGGCAACACGCGTGTCAGCGTTAGCTGTTAGAAATACGGCGTAAAAGAAATGATTAAAATAGTTTGTATAGACATTTCTGTGTCTATGTATGGTAACCGACTGAGGCCAAAGGTCATAATGATGTAAAATGTTAAAAGTGCTTCAATCATGCTGTTAGATAACTGAAACTCTTCCTCTCATCATAAGGAACAAACAAGTCAATTGTCATATTTCTGTAGAAATCGGAGCTGGTAGTAAATTCCAATTTTCTTTGTTTTACCTCAGTTGTTCGGCTCTGACAGTAAATAGAAATGTTACAATATGGCATTAATATAAGGAGCTTCCGTATTCAAGAAAAGCTGCAATGGCCAATGATGAACAATAATGGTAACATGACATAAGTGTTCGCAATGGACTGCAAACAAACTAAAAACGTGATATCAAGCTAATCCCAGCAAACACAAAACGTTTTCGACATCATTCGCAAAAGGTTATAAAAGATTGTCAGAAAACGTTTAAATGTCGGGTTATATAAAGGGTATATTAAGGGTATAAAACGTTTTCGTAACATTTAAAAAACATTTTTTGATAATCTACTGCCCAACAAACACAAAATGTTTTACGGAAAACGTTTAAATGTCGGGTTATATAAAGGGTATAAAAACGTTTTAAAAACATTCCAAAAACATTTTTGAAAAATTGATACAAAACATTCTAAACAGAATGTTATTTTGGGGTTGAAAAAATATTTTGTGAAAAATGTTTGCCCAAAATATTCGCAATAACGTTTTAAAAACGTTTTCATGACCTTTATATAACCCGACATTTAAATGTTATTAAAACGTTTTGAATAAAACATTTTAAGAACATTTCTGTGTTTGCTGAGTGCAAATATTTTAACATAATGTTATTTAATTGTTGACAAAATATTTGGCAAAAAACGTTTGCGAAAATAGTTTACAATAACATTTTTAAAAACATTAAAAAAATATTGTTGTAGTGTGTTTTCATATAAAACGTTTTAAAACGTTTACATAACCTTTATATACACCGACATTTTAATGTTATTAAAACGTTTTTACCTAAACCAAAAGCCAAGATATAACTTATTTATAACGTTTTTAAAACGTTTTTGTGTTTGTGTTTGCTTATTAGAGATCCGTGTTAATGTTTGCTTTTCTTTATCAGTGCTGTCGCTTTGCCCTGTTTCTTTCAGTATTCCCTATTGTGTACAAAACAAAATACACTTTTCTGTACGGTAATACTGTTTATCTTAATTACATCATCCGTGTAAGTTGTCATGTATATATTTCATTCGCATGATAAGATCAATATTTATCCCAACATATGGCTTTGATAGAAACATTCCTGTACGGGGAATATATGACGCACTCTTTTTTAAAGTAAAACATTTCCTTCTGAGATTCACTTACATTTCGAAAAGAGTGATGTGCGCCATGCGGGATTATAGATTGATCAGCTTCATCACTTTTTCTTTAATTATTCAATATTTAAATTTATACAATAGCTTTCAGAAATGTAAGACATGTCCCCGAGTTCCCTTTTAAGGTGTATTTAGATAGCTCGTGATAAGTTTGGAATAACAAATGCATGGGTATTCTCGAAACTTACTTTCCTCTCGAGCAATTATGTCTGATAATATCTTTATATTGTTTTTGAAAGATAGTGCTTTTGTGTATAATGTGTCAGAATCCAAGGCGCGTACGCGTAACAAACATTGCAATCTCTGTAATAAGCAGTTAGGTTCCTTGCCGAGGGAATTTCTCCCAAACAAACAGGCATTGCTCGGCCGTACTTGATATACACTCGAGTCTATTTTAATCAACTAATTAAATTGTAAGCGGTTTTGGCAATATACGTTGGGATTTCAGATTTACATCAGGAATTTAAACATTTAAGCGAAAGAATCGCATCTCCACAACCCTCCTCTTCGACATCCTAGATCCGTCCCTGCTGCCTTCAAGGCATATGTTTTTTCAATGAACCATTAGTTTAAGGTTATTAATTATTTTAAACTGTTGTGATTTGGTAGTTAACAGCATCATACGAATGGTAGTGCGGTTTGGCAAAAACTGCATTGCTCAATTCATAGCGAGCGTGTAGAAGAATTAAAATATCACAGCTCTAGATATACTTTTATAGGTGCTGCGGTTCTTGAGTTACGTTGTAAAGAGGGCTGAAACAACAACACTTTTGTAAAACGTACATAACTCCTTAACAACAATAAATTAAGCAAATTTACAAAGTATACGATTTGTAGAATGAACTTTTGCAAACTATCAAGGTGTTAATTTTCAATAATATATTGATCTAAATAATGAAAATCGATTTGTAGGTTGCTTCGACCAACAATACCTCGTCTACCCTTAATTGCAAGAACCGAGGGGATATAACAAGGTCCATGATCCAGTCATCTCAGCTTCTAGAAACTCAAACGCGAGGGGAATAAATAGCTTCCGTATTCATAAAAAAGCTTGCATCATCTAGCTGCGCCGACCAATGATGAACAATAATGACAAAAATTAATGACCAAATTGAATGTACTTGTTCACTGTTCGAAATGGATTGCCAAGCAAACAAACTAAAAGCTAAAATCCATGGTGATATCAAGCTAATACTACCCTTCAGCTTATTAGAGATCCGTGTTAAAGTTGGCTTTCATCGGTGCTCTCGATTTGCCCTGTTTCTTTCAGTATTCCCTGTTGTAAGTTGTTATGTATACATATTAGTTAGGTCAAAAACTTCAATTTGGTGACCACTCTCTGGCTAGTAAGGTTTGACGATTGATTCGACTTCAATTTGGTGACCACTCTCTGGCTAGTAAGGTTTGACGATTGATTCGACTTCTATGGACCATTTAGAAAAAAATAGCCTCCATGTCCCTAGCGAAAATCCCGGCATTTATCGCTAGAGGCCAAAATCCAAAATGGCCGCCGCCACCATTTTGAAAATTTATGTTTTGAATCAGAGCACCTATAATCATGCACAAAGACACTTTTTCAGATATGTCGAGTACAAGGATTCCGATTCTGACATTAGTTTGACATTACGACATCATTTTTACCCAGAAATCCAAGATGGTGGCCAGCACCATCTTGAAAAATTTAGTTTTGAGCCAGAGGACCTAAAATCGTGTACAAAGACACTTTTTTGGATAAGTCGACCACAAGGATTTCAAATTTGACATTACTTTGACATTACGACCTCATTTTTACCCAGAAATCCAAGATGGTGACCGCCGGCGCCATCTTGAAAAAAATAAGTTTTGAACCAGAGTACCTAAAATCGTGTACAAAGACACCTTTTCCGGTAAGTCGACCCCAAGAAATCCGAATCTGACATTAATTTGACGTTATAACATAATTTTTGCCCAGAAATCCAAGATGGCCCCCCCATTTGGTAGAGCGTATGTGATTTTTGAATGAGAGCAGAAGCATAAGTGTGTCATTTCCGCCTTATCTGGGGTTTATGTCCCTTACATGGGGTTTAAACTGCCTTATCTTGGGTTTACATCCCTTATCTAGGGATAAGGCGCCTTGTGTTTTAGACGGCCTTATCCTGGGTTTACGTTCCTTACCTGTGGCTAAGATGCCTTAACCATAGCATATCGCCGTCTAAACCCAGATAAGCCATCTAAACCCCAGATAATGCGCCGTAACCCCAGGTAAGGGACGTAGACCCCAGATAAAGCAGTCCAAATCCCAAATAAGGCGCCTTAACCATAAATGAGGAACACAAACCCCAGATAAGCATCTACACCCCACATAAGGTGCCTTAACTCTAGATAAGGGTCGTTAACCCCAGATAAGGGTCGTAAACCTCAGATAATGCATCTAAACCCAAGATAAGGTGCCTTACCCCCAGATAAGAGACGTAAACTCAGACATGGCAGTCTAAACCCCAGATAAGGCGCCGTAACCCCAGATAATGTGTCCCCAGTTTCAGGCCAAAACTAAAAACACTTTTAAGATCAACAAGTCACGCCCTTTGCAGAAATCTGGCATGAGTGCTTTTGGTCAGTGGGTTCAGGATCAAGATTGGCATGAGGTTCTTGAGTGTTGTGATACACAAAATAAAGTTGATGTGTTCTATTCAATGCTTGAAATTGCTATTGATTCCTGTTTTCCTGTTAAGAAAACAAAAATGCATTACAATGACAAACCGTGGCTAACACCACATATTAAGAAGCTTATTCATGAGCGTCAAGTTGCATTTGCAAATAAAGACCAGCAGCAGTGGCGCAAACTTAGAAATTTAGTAAAACGTGAAATTGAAAAAGCTAAACTTCACTATCATGCCACCAGAATTAGGAACTTGCAAACAACAGAACCAAGAAAATGGCATCAACAAATTAGAACTGTCACAAACTCCAGCAAACCTGATCTCAAGATCAGGGTATTGAGGACAAAGATTTGAAAGGCATTGCCAATGCTATTAATTCCAAGTTCGCTCATGTGTCTGATTGTTTAGATCCCCTCGACTGTAGCAGCTTACCATCTTATCTTCCTGCTGAAGAACCAGTCCCTCAGTTATACCCATGTGAAGTTTATGCTGAGTTACGTAAACTTAAGTCTGCCAAATCTTGCGGTCCTGATCAAGTTCCGCCCAAACTGGTCAAAGAGTTTGCATATGAGTTAAGTGTGCCGCTTACCGATATTTTGAATAATTCTTATAGTGAGGGTTATGTTCCTGAGCAGTGGAAGAAAGCAATTGTCATCCCTATTCCTAAACAGTATCCACCAAGTATTGATAAGTTGAGACATGTTTCGCTCACATCAATTTTTGCCAAAATAGCTGAAGGTTTCATTACTGATTGGGTCCTAAACGATATTCAAAATAATATTGACATCCGCCAATATGGTAATGTAAAAGGAGTGTCAACTTCTCATTATTTAGTTTCTCTTGTTCATTTTCTTTTCCAGGGAGCGGAGAGAAGTCGCAACATAGGAACGGTGGTACTTACGGATTTCTCGAAGGCGTTCGACCTCGTCGAACATACGCTTCTTATTGGTAAGATCATCGATATGGGAGTCCGTAGGTCCATTGTTCCTTGGATTTGCGATTTCCTCCGGAACCGTCAACAGTGTGTCAGATACAACAGTGTGCTCTCAGATTATACAACTCTTCATGGTGGTGTACCCCAGGGTACAAAATTTGGCCCAATTGGGTTTCAGATTCTTATTAATGAAGCAGCACAAGACGCTGGTAGTCGGTGTTGGAAATATGTTGATGACTTGACATTTGCTGAGAATTTTTCCGGTGGTTGTGCTAGTCCACTTCAGGGTGATCTTGATCAGTTCTCAGAGTGGGCTAGTGACAGCCACCTGAAATTGAATCCCAGCAAGTGTCAAGCCATGCAAATTGCTTTTTCTAATCCATTGCCGCCACATCGCGACTTAATAATTGGCACTGAACCACTATCATACATCACCGAAGCCAAGGTTCTTGGTTTGTGGCTACAGAACAACCTTAAATGGAATGTCCAGATGGACGCGATGTTAAAGGCTAATTCCCGGTTGTTCATTCTACGAACCCTTAAGCGTTTTGGTTTTACCAACCAAGAGCTCGGTGTCGTATATAGTGGTTATATATATATGTCAGGCCAATTCTTGAGTACGCTGATGTGGTGTGGCATTCTGGAATCTCAGCTAAACAGTCCAAAGAAATAGAGGCCATCCAAAAACGTGCCTGCAGAACAATTCTGGGTCGGCACTATTTATCTTACAGTAATGCGCTTCAAGTCTGCAAGTTTGACACCCTCTCTGATAGGAGGGAGGAGCACTGTCTTATGTTCGCCGAAGGGCTTACCAAAACAAATCGTACAAGTTCTCTTATCCCTCCTACCAGGAAGGAGTGTCATGGTCGTGCTTTACGTAATTGCAGCAAATTATCTCAGTTTAGGACTAGGACAAATCGTTTTAAAAATAGTCCTCTTCCATATTTCGTTGATCTCATTAATAAATAGTTTGTGTTTTTGCTTTGCCACCCAGAATTGTTCTGCATACACTATACTCTCAATGTCATTTTATACATAAAAAAAGTGCAATATTTCATAATACCGATTTTAGTGACTTTTATAATCAATTTTCTAAATGTTAATTCATATTGTATATTTGTGTGTGTTTTATATCTTGTGCAATGCCTGCCTAAATATTTAATACTAATTGTTCTTATGTGTATTTTTATATTGTAATTTATTGTATGTAATTTGGCCTACGGGCCACGAATTGGCAATAATATAAAATATCAATCAATCAAAAAAAAATAATGGACGTACACCTCAGATAAAGCAGTCCCAACCCCACATAAGGCGCCTTAACCCTAAATAAGGCACATAAACCTAAGATAAGAGAAGTAAACCCCAGACGGTGCCTTATCTGGGGTTTAGACTGCCATATCTGAGTTTACGTCTCTTATCCGGGCTTAAGGCACCTTATCTTGGGTTTAGATGCCTTATCTGGGGTTAACGACCCTTACCTAGAGTTAAGGCATCTTATGTGGGGTTTAGATGCCTTATCTGGGGTTTATGTTCCTTATTTAGGGTTAAGGCGCCTTATTTGGGGTTTGGACTGCTTTATCGGGGGTCTACGTCCCTTATCTGGGGTTACGGTGCATCATCTGGGGTTTAGATGCCTCATCTGGGTTTAGACTGCGATATGCTAAGGTTAAGGCATCTTAGGCACAGGTAAGGAACGTAAACCCAGGATAAGGCCGTCTAAACCACAAATAAGGTGCCTTATCCCCAGAAAAGGGATGTAACCCCGAGATAAGGGACATGAACCCCAGATAAGGCGGAAATGACACACTTATGCTTCTGCTCTCATTCAAAAATCGCATTTACGCTCTACCAAATGGGGGCCATCTTGGATTTCTGGGCAAAAATTATGTTATAACGTCAAATTAATGTCAGATTCGGATTTCTTGGGGTCGACTTACCGGAAAAAGTGTCTTTGTACACGAATTTGGGTACTCTGGTTCAAAACTTATTTTTTTCAAGATGGCGCCGGCGGCCACCATCTTGGATTTCTGGGTAAAAATGAGGTCGTAATGTCAAAGTAATGTCAAATTTGAAATCCTTGTGGTCGACTTATGCAAAAAAGTGCTTTGTACACGAATTTAGGTCATCTGGTTCAAAACTAAATTTTTCAAGATGGTGCTGGCCACCATCTTGGATTTCTGGGTGAAAATGATGCCGTAATGTCAAACTAATGTCAGAATCGGAATCCTTGTACTCGACTATTCCGAAAAAGTGTCTTTGTGCATGATTATAGGTGCTCTGGTTCAAAACTTAAATTTTCAAAATGGTGGCGGAGGCCATTTTGGATTTTGGCCTCTAGCGAAAAATGCCGGGATTTTCGCGAGGGACATGGGGGCTATTTTTTTTCTAAATGGTCTATAGAAGTCGAATCAATCATCAAACCTTACTAGCCAGAGAGTGGTCACCAAATTGAAGTTTTTGACTTAGCTATATACCCCATATATGTCGCATGATAAGATCAATATTTTGTCTCAACATAATTATGGCTTTGATAGAAATATTCCTGTACGGGGAATATATGACGCACTTTTTTTTAAAGTAAAACATTTCCTTCCGAAATTCACTTACATTTCGAAAAAAAAGTGATGTGCGCCATTCGGGATTATAGATTGATCAGCTTCATCATTCTTTCCAGTTCCCAGGAAGGAATTTGAAAGGGATCTATATTATATATCTTGTGAGACGTCTTTAAAAATAACATTCAAATCTTACTTTTGTTTAAAAACATATCTACCAGCATCCATCTACATCGATCTTCAACAATACGTATACATTCCAAGGAGTTGGGATAGGTTAGCTGATTTAATTGCTTAAAGTCATTTAGATCAATTTATATATATTCAAAATACTGCTACTGTAAGTGTTCAGAGATGTAAAGTATACAAATATTGACTGCTCATGTGGGTAATGGTAATGGTGCAAAAGTACCTACCTGAGGGAATTTGTATATTCCTCGAGATCGAAGCATAACAATATTTCTTGGATACTATCATTATAAACTTTAATAAGCTAACAGTTGAATAACATTATTCCCTTATAGGCGTGTGTCTATGATGGTAGTGCTCTTTGAAATAGTGGTGTTTATTCACTGTATTAGTGAAGGGTTTCCTTGAATACCGTAAAATTCCGTCTACAAGCATATATATGCCTCTAAACGAGTTTTTTTTTAACACAAGAGACAAGAAGCAGACACTCTCAACAAAAACGTTATTTGGAGTTTGAACAACTATATTACTGATAAAGGCGGCTGTACAAACATGTATATTTGTAAGACCAATCTATTGCAATGTTTTTGAGAAGGGTATTGGCCTTTCATATCTTTCGTTTAAAAAAACCCCTCGTTTAGAGGCATATATGCTTATAGACGGAATTCTACGGTAGTTCAAAAACATCATCCTTTAAATATAACTTACTGAATTTAAGATTTACCGGCTTGAATCATCTCGCGGTAGGACTAAGCATATGAACATGTTTAAATTGGCAAAAGTTGGGTATTCTGTAAACTTACTTATCAACACATTTGATTTCCTTCCAAGCAATAATGTATATTAATATCTTTATGTTGTTTTTGAAAGTTAATACTTGTGTGCATAATTTGTGAGGCGGCAGATGATACACTCAGAGAAATATTCACACGTTATGTAAAAAAACACGATGTAAATTAAATTATACACAGTATATGTAAAAGTTTGTCAAAACCTTTACCATGCCAGTTTGTAAATGCTTCAAATACACATTTGAACTGTAACGAAGCTAGTTTACCTATTTTGTGTAATCATTGCATGAAATGAAGTAAAATGTCAGCCCAAAATACTTCGCTGATTGGAGAAAATCTACCTAACGTGTTATGTACTTCGACACGCATGTAGTTTTTACCTATTTCATGTAAGAAATTATAACGCAAACAGAAAGCAACGGCGGCGGACACGACGTGTGTGCAGTGTAGCGCATACCTGCTGAAACTTCATTCAAATAGGTAGGTTTCGGAGTCATTAAGCTTGAACCAAACTGGAGATTCGTTCGATAAGATATTACTTGATTTCTTTGATACTTTAAAAATGGCTATTTATGGGTTCATTTTGCACCGGGACATTGCAGTAATCATGTGTTACGAGTAGGACAACCATTACAGTACAATACTGTACTGTATACTGCGTCCGGACACTGCGTGTATCTAAACATGTGTGTACGTTTTGAGATAGAACACATTTTTTTACTTATCTGCTATGTTTTTTTTACATAATTCATGGTTATGTAAAAATACCTTACACAATTTGTGTATTTTTTTCTGTGAGTGTACCTGTAAGTCTCCCAGGATATGTCGTAGACGGACGATAAACCAAATAATATACCAAATCACAAATAAGATAAATTTGATTAGGACTCACAAGGGTATGGAAATGAGCAATACGATTATATTTTATGTGAATATTATAAGAACTGGACATAAGGTAGACGGATTATCAAACAGAAATATGTCAGAAATTAGAAATGTTGCGATTCCCAATAGCCTTGATCATACCCCCGTCTATCTATACAAATTTACTCTGCTATTAATATCGATGTTTCTTATATGGCCAGTATTGAAGATCCTGCTCGTGCAAAATAAACGTGCAGAGAGCCAGCAAATGCACAGAATTGGTCAAGTTTACAATGTATTAAAAACAGTCAAAGATAAACTCCTCAACCAAAGTGTAGAAATATCAGATTATTTGTAATACCGTATGTTCATATCGTGTTGCATATTAATGGACAGCTACTTTATTCACCTTTACAATTAAACCACATTTGAAACAATCAGCTTTTTCACAGCTGAGTAGGCCCTACACGTCTTGTGAATGTAATAGGGTCTTGAACATTATGTGCCAAATTGAACACTGTGCTGTGCTCAAGCAACACTTGTCACAAATCCATGCACAGCGACAACAGCCTGGCACCTCCTGCTCATGCTGCTCACCAGCCTGGTCACACTTTACTGTGGAATGGTATTCCATTTTTCAACCAGGATTCGTCATTCAATGTGGCTGCATTTGCTATTCTGGTCCCACAAATGTTCAATCGGGTTGAGATATGGGCTGATGACAGGCCATTTTCTCTACGCCCATATTAGGTCCAAGATTGCGAAGATATGGGATTACAGCTTACTGCACAGAATAATGGTCAATTTGACACATTCTGTTTGAGACCCGACTACATTCATAAGACGTGTACTCAGCCGTGAAAAAAAAACCTTTCCAAACTTTTGTTTAGGAATTTAGAATAAAGCAAATGTGATGTGTGACATTTAATTCTTTTATAAGTGTGAAAGCGTGTGAGATCCGCCATATAAAAATAGATTGCGATTTGCTAAATTGATACGGAGAACGTTACCATTTGCAGTTTTGTACGGCGTCACGTGGTGCATGCAAGATGACCTATTTTCCCACGAAAAAGTATCATTTTGAAATGTAATGATAATGCATGTTTTTTAACAGCCTTAGTATTCAGGATGCACTGAATTATATTTAGGGATTCAAACATGTTTACCGTTGTTCATCACCGGTTAACAACGATGCGCCCGCGTCGTCTGCGTGGTTAACTTCGCGAGGGCAGCTTTAACTTTCAACAACGAAAATATGATAAAGACGTATAATTCAAAGGATTATTGTATAAGGAATGTCAGTTAATCATTGCAACTCAGCCTTACAAAAAGATCGGTGATTTCAGCAAAAACTACAGAATAAAGCGGCAATGTTTAGCTGATACCTTCTAAAAAATCCCGCAAAAAATACGGAATTCAATTTGTAAGTGTGTATGCGCACACAAGTTCCAGGCATGACGAATTTACGCGCTCACGCGTAACGTATATTCTCGCTTGCGTACGGGTATACGCTATTGTACAAGTGTGGATTCACTACGGAGTAACAACGGTTGACTCCTGTACAAACGTATAGGAAGTGTTGTTGAATTTAATTATAAGTGGCATACTAACTCATGTTATATTGAAGTAAACATAAGACCCGGTAATTCCTACTCTCAATATTGTCAATAATATTTTTAAAGGCCGATATCTTAATTTCAAATTTTATAATACCATAACTCATTATCTTCGCTTAGGAATGTCCGATTTCATAGGGGAAAATGGCGTTATGGAGCAAAATATCTCTATATTTAAGGGCTGGGGTATGAACGTTTGGACAGTATTTATTGTGGGACATTAGAGCACATCAGACATATCGAATTGCATTCTGAATACGAAGAATGTCATTCTGATATCAAATAATTTAGATTTTTGAAATTCGCAATTTAATACATATTTTATGGCAAATCATTAAAAATTGATATTTTTGATATTTAACAGTACTTGAAGTAAACTTTATAAATCTGATGATTTATACTTAAAGTGTATGTGGGTGGGATGAAAAGCCGACGATCAATTAAACTGTTGACCTTTCGTATTGAAG
This sequence comes from Amphiura filiformis, assembly GCF_039555335.1. Classification (NCBI taxonomy): domain Eukaryota; kingdom Metazoa; phylum Echinodermata; class Ophiuroidea; order Amphilepidida; family Amphiuridae; genus Amphiura; species Amphiura filiformis. The sequence goes on along the minus strand of NC_092636.1, from coordinate 49,492,944 downwards.
ATATGGATTTTTCCCAAAACACACAAAAAAATTAGGTCTTTTTGGGAAAAAAAATCCATATCTTCAATATGAAAGGTCAAAATTTTCAATTGACCGACGGCTTTTCCTCCCTGCTACATACACTTTAAGAATATGTCATTAGATTTATATAATTTACTTCGAGGACTGTTATATATCAAACATTTGAAAAATATCAAATTTTATAATTTGTCATAAAATTTGTATTATATTGTGATTTTCAAAAAATGAAAATTATTTGATTATTTGATATCAGAAAGACATGCTTCGTATTCAGAATGCAATTCGATAGGTCTGAGGTGCTCTCATGTCTCACAAAAAATACTGTCGAAACGCAATAAACGCTCATTTTAGATCCCTTAAGCTATGTGAAAACCTCAAAATGTACACTCACATACTTTTAAGCATATCTGGGATTTATTTCAAAATAATATAAATCTTTATGGGGATTTAAATATCGATATTAAATACAAGTCTGTGTGACTTCTTATCAAGCAATACGTCTATTCACGGCAGTAATACCAAGTCAGGACTACTTCTTTCATAAAGTTCAAGCAATAGTCTGCAGTGCCAGTGATAATTTCAGTGGCACTGCAGTGGCCGAGTGTGATCCTTCATGGAAATAAGCTTACCCATTTATAAATTATATTATGTGTATAGGTAAGCTTATACAGCAGAAGCACAGACTACTACCTCGGCGATTGAAGATAATGTTCACATTTGCCCTTCGTGCACAACAATGTAAGCTTTCTCATGGAAGTTATAGTCACTGACATTGGCAATTACAGCATCTGGGATGCCATTCTGCAAAACAAATTCGTCCATATCACTTCATTCATTCGCTCGCCACCACACAAAATCGCAAAAGAAAGATGGCGGCTGAGCAGTCCAGGAAAACGTTTCGATTTGATCACGTGCACGCACCATCGCGTTGTGATTGGTTTACTGTTTAAGTCTTTCGAAAGATTTAAAAATAGATTTTCTTTTTCCCGATCCCAAAGAAAATTTAAATCAAACCCCGCGTAAAATAAATCTTAAAGACTTAAAAATTTTCAAGTCTCAACTAAGATTTAAATTTTAAGTCTCTCTAATTTAGAGTGTATAACCTACCCAAAAGTCTCTGATTTTGACATGACACTTCACATATTCTACGTTCGTGAAATGTAAGCGCAACAAATGCAAATCCTTCAATTCGTTCAATAAGTATTTACAGTCAAGCATTATTATATCATACTGTTTAGACTCCCATCCATTTAGATATGTTGAAATTAAGATTTGATGTAAATCTGGTCAACCAGACACATCTATTTTTTGACAGAAGAACCAACGTTGCGACTGAAACCTTCAGACTTCAGCTGGGTTGTGAAGCAAATGACCTTGAGTACAGGTAACATTCGGCATAGATGGCAGTCGGCGAGGAATATTCTTTAAGATTTGACTAAATTGATCCTCATATCAAGTTCACGCAGGAAGGATTGTCAGACAACAAACTTTCCTTTCTTGACTATTAGACCATGCCACAGTTAGGGTCGGATTTACCATTGGACCATATGAGCCCGGGACCAGGGGGTCCAAATTGCCATGTGCATCTTTCTTTTTGCCAAAATTGGGTAATTTGGTAAACATTTTGCGCGCGGCTCTTCAAATAGCAAAATTCATCTTCATTTTGAGCTGAAATTGTGTGCGCGCTTCGCTCGTAACTGTCCTATATAGTAATATCGGAATGACCCTCTCTCTGTGAATACTTCCGTCGCCACTGACGATCTTACAACCAATACTTGGCCACTTGAGTGAACGTGCCTTCCTCATGATGAGTTTGGGGCCTCCAAATTTTGGCCTGGCCAAGGGCTTCCAAAAAGGTAAATCCGGCCCTGACCACAATTGAGTTTTGACAAATAGAAAAAATATTATTAATCATGATGAATGAATTCAGTTAAACTTGAAATTTTACGTAAAGTATACGTATATTATCGAATGCAATATATCTTGGCATAATTATAATGAGGGCTCGTCTACTGAACATTTCTGATTTTGAGATCTACAGTTTATTGATCGCGAAACACGAGTAAAATCATGCGCCATAGTAAAGTATGGTAAAGTATACGTTGGTTATCGAATGCAACATATCTTATAATTATAATAAGGCTCACTTACTAAAAAATTCTGGTTTGGGGATCTATAATTTGTTGATCGAGAAAACTGATATACTTTGGATATTGAGCAGGAATTTGCACCAAGCATGGATGTATGAGATCGTACGTCTATACACCAAGTGAAAGTTTAACTTTCGCGCCAACACAAATCGCCGCAAATTCCATAAATAGTTGTGTACGCTGTAGTTAGTGTTAATGGTACGTGCCGGTTTTATGTTTTCTCTTTATTTCAATTTGGTGTTATTTATGTATAGACATCCCTTCAATTTATCCTCTATATTGGGTATTGCCTGGCATTTCGCCGAATGTTATAAATAAATTAAACTACATCTTAATAAGTTGTTATATCATATCAATAAAGTTTCATACCATTCTACCTTTCATTTTCTGCAATATTTTGAAAACCAAAAATGTTTGTATCACAGTATGTCGCTCAATTCATCAACATACAACGTATATAGACATCTACAGAATGATCCGTGGCAGCCGATAACTTAAAGATAATATATTATCTCTTAATGTTTAAATGAGATGTTATTACAGTGTTAGTAAGATGTAATTACAGGTTATGCATCGATATAAATGATACGTAATTTAGCTTAACTATCCTAACTAACTGCATTAAGATGTTAAGTATGGGTGAAGATGCATCTTTTGCTGGTAGCTATGTCATGAGCGGGATATTCAACCATCAGAAGGTTTTAATGTTATCTTGAAATAAGGCTCATAAACATAAAAAGATAGGAGTGATCGATCACTTTAAATAAGTAACTTAACTTTAATACTAGTAAATGCGACACAAAGCATTTCAATATGTATGTAATCCCGCATGACTCATCTCAGTCTTTTTGGAAGCTAGTGATTACTTTAAGAGGAAGTGCCTCATAATTCTAACATACAGGGTGTCCCAGAAAAAAATACCGAGTGAATAAAATTGAACGTAAGTCGCGAAATAGACATCAGAATCAAAACATTTAAAATGTAACGCATAGCCTATTTTATTGTGCATCACATACAAAATTTTATTTGATTCGGTTGATTGGTTGCGAAGAATTTAGCGATTACCTAATGCGCGGATCAATGCAGTTCATTCCAAGTTTGATCAACAGGCGCTTTTTTCATACTCGCTTCCTAAAACTTTGCATTAAATTTCTTTGAAATATTCCAAAAACATTAATGTGTGTGAGAAAGATTTTAAGCCACCTGGAATTCTGTATGCAATTCTTTATGCAACATTTACATCAACATTAACGAAAAAAGATATTTACAAGTACCGAGCATCATCTTACATGCAAGCTTTCTTTTTCAATATCGTGCAGATTTTCAAATTTGAACACAACCAAATTAAATGTTTTGCAAAAAAGATTATTTAAAAAGAATGAAAAGGATTTCACCGAACAAAATTTTGTTGAATGATCTTTCTTTCAAACTTGGAATGAAGTGAATTGATGCATGCGTTATGTAATCGCTCATTTCATCGCAATCATTCAACTGATTCTAGTAAAATTAGCGTATGAGATGCAGAATAAGGTGGGCTACACGCTGATTTTAGATATTTGGATTTTGTATCCTTTAAAAAAAAATAAAAAAAAAAAAAAGGCTCCAAGAGGTAAAGGAGCTGTACATGGTAAGACCAAAATCTTACCTTTATTTTCTATAATGAATCTGTTAGCCTTTACGAAAAATTGAAAACTTGCACGCAAAATGAACACGTTTTGTATCAAAAGTGGCAGTAGACAGCAATCAAACAACCCAGTTTGTCTAATGTGATCATTTTGAATCCTGCAATTCACGCAGCTGGTATTCGCAATTAAGATACAACTTCTGCGCATGTTTTACGAAAATCCAAGCAATATTTTCCATATAAAAGAGAAATAATTGTTAATTATGAAATTCCCGGCCGGCCATGTTTTCGATCATGTTTTGTTGTGAGGCTCCGCGCGAGATACACAGTGTGAAACGCACGGGGAAGCGCACCTCGGCTTGTTGCGTTATGCGTTGGGCGAGAGGCAAAAATACACGTTCGTTAGCAAAGAGATTGGCAAGATTGCCAGTTATTGACCATGTAGACGATTTCAGATGGAAAAGGGTGAAATACCATATTTAAAAAATTATAGAAAATTGGTAAAAAAATTAAAAACCTAAAATTTTTCAGTTCAAACTTAAAGGACATTGACTAATGTCATGGGTACATTTGTTTTTCTGGATTACACGCTCTAAATAAGATTAACAACAACTCAGTACAGGAAACAATGTTCTGGCGTGATTGTGACCCTTGTATAAACAAACTCAATCTTGTCACAATGCTAAAACGGTACGTCCTAGATAGGTCAAACTATACATTTTCTGAATCCTTGTGACTAGAGAAATACATTGTAATGGTTTTAACACAATTTGAGCAACTTTGAAATTTGACCCTGTGTAAAGTTCGATGACCATTTCCCGCCAAATGCTACTCCGGTTCAATTACTATCAGGCATTTTTGTGTGACCCATGATGTCAACTACATATAGCAAAAGTGCAGCATTTGTGTGCAGCCCATGATGTCAACTACCTATAGCAAAAATGCAGCTTGCCTCCCCCCCCCAATGGTACCGTCCAACCCCCCGGGCTTGCACACTATAAAAGTCTATCTTTGTTCAAGCAATATTGGAAGTCCGGCCAGGCCCGCAGAGCTGGCATAGTATTTGATCGCGGGCAACTCAACCCAAACCTCCACGTGGTGTCGGATGGGTAACGCAAACTTGGGCAATGGTGACCAGGCTTGGATGCGAGGAAGTCAAGCTAGCGGAGGATCATGTAAAGTTTTGACCACGTTTTAACCCTTCCTCGGCTGACTCAGCCTGGTGTGGCTCTGAAGAGACACCGTTTGGTTTTTACCACGTCAGCAAAGAAATGAATTTGGATTCATCGTACGAGTATACACATACAGCAAGAGACATTCAACGTGGCATAAAGAAGATAGGAAATAACTAGGATGCAGTAAAGCATATAACGTTTTGTGACTGAATGGAGATATACAGGTGCAATTCGACAAAGGAGTGATTAATGGCCCAAATAACCAGTGGAGTTGAAAGCGCCATACAAATCTACAAAAAGCAAAACAAAAACAAAAGTAATATTGGAAAATTCTAAATCGGTTGGGGTGAAATAACGCACCCAGTGTAAAGTCTACTTTTCACACTTGTCGCACACGGCTACGATATTGAATAATTTTTAAAGTAAAATGCCATTAGCATGAACGAGGGGGCGTAATGGTATAGTGGCTGGTTATTTGGACTTCTAATCTGGCTCGATCCCCGGTGGAGGACATCTTTTTTTCCAATCCATTATAAGAAATAAGATTAACGTGAACGTCTTAACTTTTGAAATAATTTAATAATGGCGGAAAGTGGACACTAACATTGTATCAATGATGATCCGGTGATATTGGTAGTTCAAAAATAAGTAATAATGGTGTAAAGTGAACACTAACATTACACCAATAATGGCTGGTTATTTAGACTTCTAATGTGCCTCGATCGCCGGTGGAGGAAATCTGTTTTAATCCATTATAAGAAATAAGAATAACTTGAGGGTCTTAACTTTAGAAATAACTTGATAATGGTGTAAAGTGAACACTAACATTGCACCATATGGTCCGGTGATATTGGTAGTTCAAAATAAGTAATAATGGTGTAAAGTGAACACTAACATTACACCAATAATGGATGGTTATTTGGACTTCTAATCTGGCTCGATCCCCGGTGGAGGAAATCTTTTTTTAATCCATTATAAGAAATAAGAATAACTTGAGGGTCTTAACTTTAGAAATAACTTAATAATGGTGTTACACCACATTTCGCCATAATACATTCTAGAAACGCTTGCTGTTAGAATAAGAAAAATTTTAATGCTAATTTATTGCACATTCTAGGGAAGCGTGGTTACCTTTTTAAAATAACCGAGTGAGAGGGTTTTCAAGAAAATATTTTTCCTGTCAAAACTGAAGCATCCTCTGTATAAAAGAAAATATGAATATTAACTGCACATCATATATAACGATTCGTGATACCCAATTGTGGCACATTTGATGTCGTTTAAGAAGCAGAGAATTTTATTTCAATTTTATATACGCCAAAATATTTTTTAATTGAGCAAGAATAAGGATAGAAAAAACGTTGAAAATCCTATGTGAATATTACATTAGACCCGGCAAAAGATTACTGTTTCGTTTTTATGGTAATCTAATCTTTTATTTCCTGAAAAAAACATTTGGGGTCTAAAATGGATTTTTTATGTAATTGATAAAAACATCGAACGTGTATACAAGAAAATGGTAGGTTTTCCTCTATAGTATTTTACTGACCATGGAAATGTACTGAGACACAAGCACGTGTCAAAATCGATATAATGTATTGTCCATACAGACGCCCAGTTTATCATGTATATTATTGGATTTTTTTTGTATAAAACACGCAGTTAACAATAATTGAGCGCTAATAATACACATAAATGTTTTTAGGCAAATAAAATTCCAAAATATGGTACGTTTTCTGCCTTTGCTCGTCACGTGGTAGGCCTATGTTGAAGTTGCGATTATATCTTCAAATAAGTTTCAAATGAATTCCAAGAAGACAAGTGGCCGAGTGGTCTAAGGCCCTGGGTTCATAGTGTATCCAAAGCAGTCCGCCGCCTCGGCGTGAGTTCGAACCCCGCCTCCGCCAAACTTTAATGAAGTAAAATTAAAATTAAAATTTTACTTTAAAAAAATTTCATATTGGGGAAATGTGACTGGCAGAATTTATGTATGGCGTGGAGTGGTGTGTAATGGTGTAAAGTGAACACTAACATTACACCAATAATGGCTGGTTATTTGGACTTCTAATGTGCCTCGATCGCCGGTGGAGGAAGTGAGGCTATTTTTCAACCCATAAGAAATAAGACTAACTTGAGCGTCTGTACTTTTGAAATAATTCATAATAGTGTAAAGAGAACACTAACATTGCATCAATTTAATGGTCTGGTGGTATCGGTAGTTTAAAATGAATCATTTACCTCAATAATGGAACGACTATTTCTTTGTAATTATAATAAAAACAAGATATTAAGAGAAGAAATACGTAGCCTACATATCATTATGAGTTCGATAGTGGCTTTGGTTTTACACATTTGGTATAGCAACTGGACAGTTTATAGTAGTAACAATATAATCAACACATTCAGAAAATAAAGATTGGTTTGAGCCCAGGAATCCCTGGGTTTGAGTAATCAGTCTTTTTGATTATAATGTGATCAGTGTAACTACCAATAAACTATACATTGCGAATAAATATCTCAAATAAAATACCATGTTTTTAATGGATTTTAACTGTAATTTACCAAACATTGGTAAATGGTAAAAATAATGGTAAAACACAGAAGAGGTAAAAGGACAGAGATATGGAGTTATGAATTGATATGAAATCCCTTAAGCAGCAAACATTATTTTAAGGTTGTTTGAATATAGATTGTTGTATAACTCGGATGGTGTGATTTCAATTGAGCAGTTTGTTACAGGTATGAATTAAAGGAGTATTTTGTGATCCTAGCATCCTCTTTTTGTGACATTTTTCAGTACATATCCACGAAAAAAGCTTATTCCCAAAATTTCAGTTGATTCCGATTTTGCGTTTGCGAGTTATATGCATGATTATGTGTATTACAATGCTCCATAGACAATGTGTTGTAATTCTGGTATACCAGAACGAAATTCAAATTTCACGATATCTTTGCAAAACGAATTAATCGGCAAGAAATATTTTGTAAATAAACATTATGTAGCCAGAGGTTTCCAGTGATATAAAAATCTCAACTTTTTTTGAGAAAAGTGGGGGGGGGGGATGAGGCTGTGGATCACGAAATGCCCTTTTAAATGTAGACCTATTTCGCACACATTTTTCAATTCAGCTTTCAACATGAAAATTTTGAGTATTTCCTAGTATGTCATTGATGGTGTATTTACCAATAAATGCCAATATTTCACACCCGGTTAGTTGTGCCAAACATTCAAATTTACTAGCATTCCTCGTACTTGCAATTAAAAGTTATGAAGTTGATCTGCATCCATGGCGTTGTCTTTTTAAAGACATTTCTTGTTATGACCAAATATGAGGTTAATTAATAACTCTCAGAAGTAGGCCTAATTTACATTTTTCCTTTGGATGGCAAGCAGGGGGCAAGAGCTCACCCGCTTCCTCCCCTAGTTACGCCACTGCTTAATCGAAAGCCCGTCAAAAATATGAAAGATAAACTTTTCGTTACAATTTGTAAATTGAAATAGACCAAGGCTTACGACCTAAGACCTGCTCTGAGGCAAGGCCAAGAAAAGCCGCTGTAAGGCTGGTCTAACAGGCTTGCGTAGATTACGGCTACAGAAGACTGATTTCGAGAAATGCAAAATTTTACTGAAGCCTGGGGCTAATCCTACAAGCCTGGCCCACAGGCTAACGAAGTCTCGAGGCTATGGTAGCCGTGCTTCGGGAAGCGCGTTTTCAGTTAAGCCTGGTCTTACGACCTCTTAAGCCTTGAGACTAGACAAGCCAACTGCTAAGCCACCAGTCGAGAAATTCGCCCTTAGTGTCTACTGGGACAGCATTTGTAATTATACAGTGTGCCCCAAAAAATATCTAAACACCTGGATGGAAAATAATTTTAGAAAAGAAGATGACACCATTATTGTTTTTACATTCATTGTTTGGAACTTATGATCAATCATGATAATGAGCAAGAGATTGTACTCTTGTTTTAGATATGGTATACTTATTTGGGGAATACATGTAAAACATACTTAGATAAAATTATGAATTACAGAAATGGGCTGTGCGGACAATAGCAAATAGTCATTATAGAAGCCATACTGCTCCTTTATTTAACAAAATATTTTAACTCTTGCTGACACCTACAGGCGTGAATGGGGGGGGGGGTATTCATGCACAAGTACTGTGATAATAAATTACCTGCCGTATTTGATGATTTCTTTACACTACGTTCCAATATATTACCAAACGAGAAACGCTAGTAAATTCAACTTAATGAAGAACAATAAAACATTTACTGACCATGTCATTCTGGTCCAATATGATGGAATTCCTTGCCAAACTAAATAAAAATGGCCAATTCAGTGAAACATTTCCGAAAAATACATAAACGTGACTTGATTGCAAAATATGATTAATTCTTGAGCATTGTGTTTCTCGTTTATTTGTTTGTTTTGGTTTTTTCTTACTTCTTTTGATGGTAACATTTCTTTGTTAAAGGTGGCGACTTCCTCTGACCTTACTGGCCGTCTGGTCATCCTCTCAATCATTCGTTTATTTGATATTGCTTTTGTTTATTTGTTTTTAAAATGTATTCTTTTGTGACTTGCTGTGCATTATGGAAAATAAAAACTATCTTGTATCTGTATTGGGATGGAATTCATTTTTTTATCGTTGTGCTTTTTTTTAAAGCACTACTGATGTTTAAATCTTTTAATGGCCTGGCGCCATCATGTCACTGTTTCCTTATAAGGTAAGCTGCATCTGGTCTGCTGGCACTGCTACCTTGCTCTAATGGTAATGATACTCAATATTTTAAATCTCCTATTTACAGTGGTGTTGAGTTATGGAACAAAATGAATGATATAAGGAACGCCTCAAACGTTTTAAGAATATAATGTACATTTATAAGTTATAATATGATGTTATTAGTTGTTTCATATGTATTTAACAGTAATATATACATATATAGAAATGTTCAATTGTTTCAATTGTTTATGTTTTTGGTTTAATTGTTATTCGGTTAGTGCTATATTTTGTCATGTGATGATAAATATGCAAGTACTACATAATGCGGAATTGCTAACTTACAGCTAGGAATAAAACAATAACACTTCAAAACATCTTCAGGTCATGTGGTTTATTTCAGGAATGTTCTCTCATTGTTCCTGGTTGGCTGACAAGCACCATGCTTTCAAAAGCAAACACGTGGGACCTTGTAATATATCTATAGAGATATACTTATCGTCCATTTGAACAGGAATGGCATCAAAATATGTTTGACCGTTACTACAAAAGGGTAGTAGTTATCACTGAGTTAGGACGAATTGGCCAGTCACCTTCACAACCGGTTTCTGTCGTTTCTAACAAACCATAACCACATGCAGTCTGGGCCCGAGAATATGAATTGGCTTATGATGAAGTAGTCCAAACTCCTTGTGAAGAGGCGATGGATTTTTTTCCACTTTTCACAAAAATTCCTCATAAGGCCCCAAAATTAATTTCAGAAATTAAACTATTAGATTACTATTAAAACGAATAACAGTGATATTTAGCGGTCCTATTGAATTTTTGTATAGATATTTAACCATCTTTTCAGTCTTCATTTTCACTAACTTTAAAAATAATTTTGGCGTATATAAAATTAAAATGAATATTCTGCCTTAAAGCCATATTATAACATTTGCTGAGGAGAACGCCCTCAAAATTGTTTTATGTACTTTAGTCAATAAAGATACTCTGCAAAAATCAAGACTTTAGGTGCTGTAGTTTTGTCAAAATCCGAGATTTTGAATAAAATGATGGAACCGGCGTTTTATTATTACGATGGAAATATTAGTCGAACACGTATGCACAGTACGCACACGGCGTGCGGAATACACATACACAGACACCCCGAGGATCTTACCGTATTACAACCGCGGGAGTAACATGCATGGGCGCTAGTAGTAAATTCCAATTTTCTATGCTTTACCTCACTTGTTTGGCTCAAAATTAAAAGGGGACATATCTGACAGTAAAGGCTAACATTTTATGGAAAATAAATACTAATCTATTTTACAGAAACATGGTGGTGATTTTAGGATGTCACCAATGAAAAGAGCGCCCTCACATTACCCATGATATGGATTTATCTCAAAATCTCCAAAAATTACCAAATCAGGGCCGCATTAAACCAGATCAGATTGGGTATCACGAATCGTTATTATGGTGTACAATTAAAATGTATTATATTCCGTGTAAGCATCCGATGCAACAGTTTTTATATTACACAAAAACTCAACTATTTCTAAAAGGTAATCAGGTTTACATTGCATTTATTTTGTTTTAACAACACTTTCAGAAACTTGTCATCATCATCATCATTAATTATGCGTAAGTAAAATCCAGAATTCGTCTTATCAATAATTAAGACTGGATTTAGCTGTACTTATCAAACTGGTGTTGGCCGAAGAGAGATAGGATGTTGTTGTGAACTAGTGTCGCAAAAGGACCACACATTCTACAATTCATGTATTATTTCGATTTTGTTTAATATCTTTAACATGTCGAATAGCTATACCACCATTTCGAATTATAACATTCGTGTTATTACCACATTGACCATATACACCAGGCACAAAAAGAAACTCGTCAGTTATATTCATCCTTGCTGTTCAATAACTTGGTAATTTTGGATTATTCTGAAATATACATTTTGTTAATTGGACTTTGCTGTCTCATTTGACACCCTGTTCGTGAAAAACAAACAAGAATTGACCAAGATATGCGCCTCCAAAGCCTCAAACCCCAAAATCAAAAGTTGCATTTTTAACGATTTTCAATGGGAACGCATCGTTGTATTGCACACAAGCACCACGGGCCAATCAATAAAGCACACAGTGTAACAGGCACAATTGAATCGTTAAAATTGCAACTTTTCATTTTGGGGTTTGAGAGTTTGAGCGCATATCTTGGCCAATTCTTGCTCAATGTTCACGAACAGGCTGTCAAATGAGAAAGAAAAGTCCAATTAACAAAATGTATATTTCAGAATAATCAAAATTATCAAGTTATTGAACAGCAAGGATGAATATAACTGACGAGTTTCTTTTTGTGCCTGGTGTAGTATAACACGATAAAACGTGGTTTTTTCGGGAAACATCAAATCATAAGCCATTTTACATTGTACAATCTAGGTATCTTAGTTTATAACATTGTCATTTTCCATTATTTTGCAGAAAGTACCAAAATAACTGCTCATGCTAGACACAGTCTAACACCCATTGAAGAAAACATATTAATTATTATAAGGCAATGCAATACCAAGAAAGAAGAATCCAGCCAAGCTAGATCTTCCGTTTAGTACCACCAAACTGGATGAGAAGGAGGAGCTGGAATTCCTGGGAGTAAGCAAGAACAAAAACAGAAGCTGGACGCTCTGATGAGAGTTGCAAATAAACTTGATGTCAGAGGCAGAGCAACCGTTTACAAGACTCAGGTTCGCAGTGAGATGGAATACCTCACTGCCTTGGATGAGTGCCAGCGCCACCACTCTAGGATTACCAGACTCATTCCAGAGGAAGGTCCTTCGAATCATAGGCGTGATGAGCGAAGAGAAATCAAGTACAGAGATGAACATCACATCTCTCCATCACGTCAAGTGGCTGTAGCAACAATCCTCTACAATATGCACACCAGCTTGTGCCCACCAGATCTGAAGGCACTCATGCCATAGTCATTTTTAGTCAGAAGAGCTACCCGCTCCAGCTTTGTCCATGACTTGCCATACTCTCACAGTACCAGTTTCTTACATATCTATTGTCAGGACTTTCATCCACGCTGCAGTTCATGTTTGGAGTTGTAGAAAGCGTACATTCTTGACTGAAATTCACGTTCCTCAAAAATGTCTTAAACTGTCTGGGTTTCATTGTTTCTTATATTATTTAGGTAAAATTTAAACTGCGCAAGAAATCTCGACATACTGCAAATCATGAACATCAGTGTGTAAGGGGCTGTGCAATAATTATGAGCCCTGGGGGAGGGTAAAATTGGGTGGGAGGGGCAAGAAATTTTTGGCGAGCTGAAAGGGGGGGGGCAAGCATTTTTTGTCATGCTGAGAGGGGGGGCAAGCGATTTTTGGCACACATTCACGGGGCGCCTTTTTAATAAAACGCTCTAAACATTACTCGTTGATGGTCGATAAACGTCCCAATAAATCGGACTTAGTCACCGGTCAGTTCTACAGCATAGATATCCATGGCTAACGATGGTTAACTGTGGAAACATGTTAAAGGACATCAAGAAAATTTTCTAAGTTATTTATTTTGAGCTCTTTCGAGACGAGTAATGGATATATTCTGTAGATTTAGGTTTTGTCTGTGACTGCTAATATGAGGCCGTCGTAGGTCGTACGGGGCTCAAACTCGGTGGGTGGGTGTAGTTCTGTCCTGGCAAGAAGAAGTTTATGTTCGTTAAGTCATCCGACCCCGGGGCCCCCTCCAAGGGGTCATTTGAGGTCAAATGACTAAAAACTGCCATATGGGCATGAAACTAGGTCCTACGGGACTCAAACTCGGTGGGTGGGTGTAGTTCTGTCCTGGCAAGAAGATGTTCATGTTCGTTAAGTCATCCGACCCCGGGGCCCCCTCCCAGGGGTCATTTGAGGTAAAATGACTAAAAACTGTCATATGGGCATGAAACTAGGTCGTACGGGGCTCAAACTCGGTGGGTGGGTGTAGTTCTGTCCTGTCAAGAAGATGTTTATGTTTGTTTTAAAGTCATCTGACACCGGGGTCCGCTCCCAGGGGTCATCTGAGGTCAAATTACTAAAAAGTGTCGTATGGGCATGAAACTTGGTAGGTACAGTCAACATTTAAAACAACATTTTTTGAAGGTCATTTTGGGGTCATCCAAGGTCACCACGGATCATCTGAGGTCAAATTAGTACAAACTCATATATGGGCATGAAACTTGGTGGGTACAGTCAACATTTAGAGTTATAAGTTTAGATCATTTTGGGGTCATCCAAGGTCACCCAGGGGTCATCTGAGGTCAAATTACTAAAAACTGTCGTATGGGCATGAAACTTGGTGGGTACAGTCAACATTTAGAGCCAAATTTTTGGAAGGTCATTTTGGGGTCGCCAGGGGTCATCTGAGGTCAAATTTGTAAAACTGTCATATGGACATGTCACCATCAGCCTGGTAATCGCGCCCAGCCGAGAACCGCCAAATATGGTAACCGCCTAGTCTATTTTAAAACTGATGCATCAATGACTATGTTCATCATGTCATTATTGTATCATTCTCACATACATTAGGAAATGAATTTGGAGAATAGAGGCCTTGCATGTGACATATCATCCCGTAAATATAGCGGACTACTCAAATGCATTCAACAAAAGCATGATTGCAATCAAATAGGTTGATGACAACATTTGATTGAATGGACTGCACTCCGCCATAACTACGGTGAAGGACACCGGCTCAAATCCTTTGTTTGGAGCCAATCGATAATTTCATGCAGGGCCTCTATACTTTCTGTTAATAAAATCTACCAAAAACGTAAAAAGGAAAAAAAAAAAAAAAATCTTTCCTGTGTGGCTTTTCACCCTTTTTAAACTTGGTCCCATTCAGTAAAGTAGTACCGTAATAACATGAAGAATGAGTCCTAATTTCTACATGCAACAATTAGGTTTAAGACTGTTCGAAAGCGGTGCAATATGACGTAGGCTATGTATTATCAAAAACGTTTGAAGGTTTATGTTTCATTATATTGCGTGTTCATAAAGAGTAGTATAGAGTAGTATATATACTTATCAAATTGACTGTCTGTCAACCTGTTACATATTATAGGCCCTACATCTGTACATAAGGCGCAGAATCGCGCAAGACGAAGAAGAATTTAACAAAGTGAGTATTTGCTACTTTTGCTTAAATCAAAATACATTATAACGTCTTTACGGAAAAACTCAAGCACGAACATTAATTAATTTACTCTACAAAATGAACACTGACAACTAAGAAAACAAACAAGTAGCCTAAAGATGACTTCGTATGGGTCTTTAGAAACTTTCATAAATGGGACCAAGTTTAAAAAGGGTGAAAAGCCACACAGGAAAGATTTTTAAACTTGGCCCCTTTTACGTTTTGAAACGTTTTTGGCAGATATTAATTCTTTTTTGAGGTAAAAGATATTGCGCGGTAAGTGGTTCTTTGTAGCCATGCGAGGCGAAGTAGTTGGATATCCATATTTCGCCGTTAATGGTTTTTTGTAGCCCTGCGGGGCAAACTAGTTGGATATCCATATTTCGCGATGAGTGGTTTTTGAAGCTTCGAGGGCAAACTAGTTGGATATCCATATTTCGCGGTTAGCAGTTCTTTGTAGCCCTGAGGGGCAAACTTGTTGGATATCCATATTTCGCGGTTTGTGGTTCTTTGTAGCCCTGCGGGCAAACTAGTTGGATATCCATATTTCGCGATGAGTGGTTTTTTACAGCTTCGAGGGGCAAACTAGTTGGATATCCATATTTCGCGGTTATCAGTTTTTTGTAGCCCTGCGAGGGCCTATGTTCGATATCCTCATTTCGCGGTTAGTGGTTTTAACGACCCGTAACCACCCCAATCAGCTGCATGGGGTAAAAGAAAAAAATAATAGCTAAACCCAATAGTCAGCCAGGGACTGGAAACGACATATTGATGACTATATATAGAGTGTATTAAAAAAAACCAAGCGGAACGAGAGCTGCTAAGTAACCGCTATCCGAACCATAAACACATGCATGATCAGACAACGAGTGTTCAATTTCCTCATAGCTTCTCACGTTGTACACACGTCAGTCGAATTTGGTGGTGTTGGTTTGTTAGCCCTCCAAGTTATAACATCGTTCACTTTGTGTTGAACATTGTATGTGGGCCGCACTGTAACATAAAGATCAGTCTGATCAGTGTGATGATATCATTTCAAGAGGTCACTTCCCGATTAACATGATTAACAGTGGCCAAGCACGAAAGGTTTCTTGTTATCTCTTCAAGTATTTTTACCTTAGGTCTATAATCATAATGCAGGCCTAAATCCGGGCCTAAATTAAGTGTACTGTTCGAGTAGGAGGATTTGTTTGATATTATTCTTGATTTTGAATAATAATATAGTACCTGTTTGTTTCCTTAGCATATATCGGTTATTAAAATTACAATTCACCACATACACATTCCAGTTTGCGAGAGGTTTATAATGAATAAATGAATAGGTGTTATTATTTCGAATTATAATTATTTAGGGAGAGTGTTTTAGGATTTTGTTAGAAAAGGGATGATTGTTGATCATGTTTATTTTATTGTTGTATGTATTTTCCTGTCAATTCCTGCAAACCTAATAAAGATATTTTGATAATTGAAAATAGTCTGAATCTGTATCATAAATCGTAGAGGTTGAAAGAGTCAACAAGCGTCAGAAATTATAATTTGCCATGGAACTTCGGTCATATTTTATTTGAAATATAACTGGATGTTAGGGTCTGCATGCATGGTATGCATAGTACGATGATATACAGACACTGACCTTTCCCTAAAACTATTAAGCAGCAAGTTGTGTATCACACCCATCATGGGTTCGAACCCCTTTATTGTATTTTATTGTTAAACCTGAATAGCGTGATTACTTTTGAATGAGCGGCAGCACACATATTTTGTTTGAGGATAGCTGGATCTATCTCCTTTTCCTCACATCTTCTCTGCAGTACAAAGCTGTCTTTTTATCTAGTGTTTAGACAATGTTTACTCAACCATTGCTATCAATGGATGTTGCCATTTTTGACGACTTCTAACTTTTGATAAGCCCAAAATGAATCAATAAAACCGTGTATAAGATATTTGCGGGGATATTTGGGCGCGATTACAAAAAAATTAGAAAAAAAAATGGGCACTTCTGGGTTGGGTATCTATAGAGGCCCTGCATGAAATTATTGATTGGCTCCAAACAAAGGATTTGAACCGGTGTCCTTCACCGTAGTTATGGCGTAGTACAGTCCATTCAATCAAATGTTGTCATCAACCTATTTGATCGTAGTGCAGGGTTATGTGTGTGAGACGAACTGTCACGGTAGATTGCAATCATGCTTTTGTTGAATGCATTTGAGTAGTCTGCCATATTTACGGGATGATACGTCACATGCAATGCCTCTATAGATTCTATAGAATTTAAGTATGATATATTTTCGATGGTAATATATTTTCACTTTCAAAGTTTGTAGTTTTCATAATTGCAATTTCTGAATATTATATAAAAAGCACTAATAAGTCTATAAATGTAAGAGTATCGGATCATTTTGAATGTTAATAAATGCGAAACGACGGCGGTAGACACCAGCGATATCAGGGATTGCCGCGATTCTTGCAGTAGCTTTTATGAATAGAATACAATAGTGGATACAATAGCGGATACAATAGCGGAACAATAGAGCTCTCTTACGGGCAAATAAACCTCGTCGCGATTTGCTAAATTTCACTTCTTCTTTTTCATGAACTAACCGTTATTTCATTAAGTAACCGTTATTTTTAAAACTTGGCAAAACCTCGACGCGAGGTTTTTAATACTATGCTGACCTCACACTCCAGTAATTTCAGATCATTGAGCTCAGTAATACATCAAAGAATGTCTTCCAATTCATGAAAACAAATACATAATCTGCATATCGGATTAAAAGCTTGAGGCATTTCAATTGCAAGGCCCATTACTTATACACCAACAACAACATATGCCTACAAGTGTATATAATGTAGCATGTGCACACATTATCATGTTGTGGATGGTGAATCAAGCTGCAGTGCCTACCCATTCCCAAATAAATGCAGTGACCAACCGGTGTTCACTCATGATTGACGTACTGATCATTATGTATGATTTAAACTCATAGGTTTTGGCAATTTGGGAGGGGTGGGTTCAAAATGACCCCATAGGAGGAGACGGGGGTAAAAATTTCAAATTGCTCAAATACCCCTTTCAAATATATCAAATTATTTAAATAAATGAATGAATGAATGAATGAATGAATGAATGAATGAATAAATAAATAAATAAATGAAAAAAAATTGAACAAATTGTAGCGTAGCATTAACATCATAATAACCATTGCTGGCAGGCGGATTCGAACCAACGATATTGACATTACAAGTCTGATGCTCTAACACTGAGCTATGCCATCATCTAGTAATGAGGGCCAAGTTTTTAGCGTATACAGTGTTTGTCTGTGAAAATGCCGCCTTGTGAAATAAATAAATATAAAGTCTCAATTTTTAATTTAAATTTATTTGATAATTTTCTAACCTATATTTTCTTTAGAGTAGGGACAAATATTTCCCCTTTTATCCAATTTGGCCGCTAAATAAGAATCTACTTCTTTTATTACTGATTTAATTCCGCGATTTGTTCCATTCAGCAATATCAAAGATTAATGTCAAGCATCTCACGACAGATATTTAGTTGGCTTAGTGGTTTTGCACAGTGCTTTTTAACCGGGAGGTACGGAGATCGATTCCCACCTCTGCCTGCAATTTTTTTTCAAGACTGGGAAATAATACCCTGACATTCGCCGCTGACATTCGTACTGCAGAAGCGGAGTTGTAACTTGTTAAACTTTGCTCCTTCCGTAAAAGGGTACATTATTTTGGCACTACATTATTTCTTTTTTTCCACATTGCTGGTAGGCCCCTATTAAATATCAAATGGTCATAATTGGCGGTCACTTCAAATCATCGCCAACTGAACGAGGTTCAGGAATGTACTCTCATTGTTAATTGTTGGTTAATCCACCACTTGAACAGGACTTAACCAAAGCAAACAAAGACTTAAGCTTTTTTACGAATGCTATACATAAGTATAAGCTTATTATCCTCTTCAACAATAGGATTAAAGATTGGTGCTTGACTGGAATTACATGCTAGTGTCATTGGTTATTGTTAAAAGGCAATAAGGTGTGTAATTGCAATATTTCCTCTGAATAGGAAAGACTCTCTACATCGAACCATGGATGCTGGTGGTTCGAATTAAGCCCGATCCTGACTCCACTTCGCAGCGGTATGCGATGCTGCGATGCTTTTCAAACATCTCAGCATCCCGCGATGAAATTAAAATGTACAGGTGGAGTCAGTATCGGGCTTTAGGAATAAAAACTCAATTCGAAATGATGCGCTTGAGAATTCAACAATATAAATAATGGTAGCTCTATTATAATACACATTAATGATAAAATTCCAAAATATAATACGTTTTCTGTCTTTGCTTGTCACGTGGTAGCGATTATATTTGTAAATAAGTTTCAAATTTATAACAACAAGACAAGTGGTCGAGTGGTCTAAGGCGCTAGGCTCATAGAGTACTAAGCGTTGCGCCGTGAGTTCGAACCCCGCCTCTGCCAAACTTTAAAAGAAGTAAATTAAAATTTGACTTTTTTTAATTTCATATTTGGGAAATGTGACTGGGAGAATTTATGTATGGTGTGGAGTGGTGTGATAGGGCATGTACTTTAACTGGCCGGCGCGTTTTATCGGCAGTCAACGAGTAATGAAGACTTAGGAAAACAGTACGGAAACGCTTAAATATGCAAATTTTCCTGCTCGCTGCGCTCGCAACATACATATACACCATTTCAAGTTTGCAAATTGGGATCCCAAAAATTTGGCATGTTCAAAGGGGGGAAGACTTTTTGGCTGGCCGAAACGGGGGGGGGCAAGCGATTTGTGGCAGGTCGAGAGGGAGGGGGCAAGCGATTTTGGCGAGCCGATTGGAAATTTTAATTATTGCACAGCCCCTAAAATAGCGTCCGTCCGCACGTCCGGGGCGGGGTATTAGAGCGATTGCGATTGCCAAACGTACGTATCAAACGCCCGTGCAATATTCAAATCCCGTCACAGTAGAGTGATTATCTCTAATGTTGTTATCGTTCCTGCTAATTTCCTAACCTGCTCGCCCGACGGACGACCTAAAAATTAATCTAACCAACAGTGCATGCAACTTGGATACAATTGACCAAATTTATAATGTTGCCCTCTCATTTGGCTATTCAATTATACCGCAATGTAACTCTGATAAGGTTTAGTAATACAACATTTATTATTTCGCTCCTGCGTGTATAAGTTCTGACCATGTAAATTCACAATAAATTTATAAACGTTAATTCAATATTAGTCCCCTTTGTGGGATTCTGAATCCGGTATCTCTCTCTGCATTTCCCTTGCTTTATTATAACACTATGAAAAACAATTGAAACCCGCGCGATTTTGAGTACACGTAAATATACGTCCAACTTTGTGCCAAGTTCCTTTCAACGCATTTCTAGAAACATCAGACATTATTTAAAGCATTCTTAACATCGCAAATTTGCAATAAACCCAAATTGTGAAAAATCACCCCGGGCAGATTTTTTGCTATTTCTCCATTTACGGCCCTGTCCAAAAGTATCTCCTTTCGATATACCACGTTACAAATGTGTATAATATGGAACCAGATCCTTACGAAGCTAGAGGAAAGAACCCATTTGAGGTCCATTGGGACATTATATTAATACACTTTTATTAAAGGACTATTTAATATTGACGACAAGAGGGAACTGGCTATTTTAGGTGGGAATCCAAACACTTTTGGCGGTCTTGAGGGGTAAGTTGAATATCTTTATTTGAACCATGAGGATGGAATAATAAATCTTAACTCTTGTCCTATTGAGCAATATTTTATAACATGGAAAAGGGTGGGCAGTTGTTACAACCCCCTAATGTTCTATTATAAATTCCATATATTGTTATATTTTATACAAATGTATAGCTATGTGTCTCTCCCATTCAGTGATACCAAAATAGGTACAAACACTAACAACAAAATCTTTTCATAACGTCATAAAGTGGGTGCACCCTCGCAAAATTGGGAAACTCTGGGGAGCTATGTACAAAAGTATCGGCAAAATTGATTTTCGGTTAAAACATGCAATTTTAACCGGAGTTTCTCCTACATATGAACGAAAATGCCTATTTCAATTCAACTGCAAAGTATATCTCTTGCAATAATTTTACAAAGGCAAAATGAAAATCATGGACTTTAGTGCTGATCACCAAAGTTTTGATGGTCTATCCTAACCCCGGGTAAGGTGCCGGGGTAAAAGATGTATCACTAAAATTAACGCAAGGGATAGATATACAATTTACTATAAGTCGTTTTAGCGTAAATAAGTGCGTTTTTTTATGCCGGATGAGAAACCTGAGGGGTTTGTACACCCCCGTTCGTAGGAGGAGAGGAGAATCCTAAGTTTTGGAGCCGACGAAAGGGGAAACGCAAAACTTTGTTTCAATTTTTGTAAAGTTTCTCCCATTTTGAATAGTCTCTAATACGAAACATGTTTTCTTGTCTTTAACGTTGGTTAAACTGCGATTTCGTTTATTTGTGGTTGGCGTACGTGGGCAAAATATCTTGAATTACACTACTGCATAAGGTAGTGTAATTACATTAATGGTATAGGTCCTACTCATCACCTTCACAGAGTGATTGGCTCCGAAGGTGACAGCGCACGCTGGTGTTCTACCAATGTACTATTCCATTAAAGGATCTAGAACAGTTTTCCTTGTAATGAGAAAGGTTTTATAGAAACAGACTCGACCAGAACACCGGATATACTTAAAATACTGTATGCAGTGTTGTAGACGCACAGTAAACATAAACATCAATTTGAATTTGAAAAAAAAAAACCCTCCAAAACACACCATACGTTATCGCTAAAAAGTTTGAAAGATGCTGTTAATTTAAGGTAAATGTTGTAACAAAATCCTTAATGTGTGAAACTCTGAGACCTGGCATCTTGATGAATATTTAAAGAAATCATAATAAGGTATCCGTGATTACCCAGCCGGTTATGACATCATTATAAGAGAAATGTGTGTTTTGATGGACAAGTGTGATGTATAGTCATTGTATCATAGTATTGCTATGAACGAGAGGTTATTGGCAATTATTATGATGTGTACCATTTTTCTATATTCGAGGGTTGAGAATGAAAAAGCCGCAACTCTCAAAGCAATCATTTGGGCTTTCTGTACACACCCGTATATGTTATTTTATTTAGAAAACTTCAAAATTATTGTATCACATAATGTCGTCAACACCGTAGCTTTAGATATTCCAAAGCAATACCAAGTTCGCCGAATGATCCATGCCCGTTTTTGCTAAGAGGGATTATACATTTCTTAATGCTTAAAGTAGCTGTAATTCCAGTATTTTGACTGATTATAAACTGCTATAATATGTAAATGACATAGGGTAATTTAGTTACACCTGTCTAACTCCTTTATTGTGTTCTGTACCGGTAAATACGCAACGTCACGAGCGGGAGCTTCAACATGTTTAAATGTTATTTTTATTATTTAAACACGTCTAAAGTAAGAAAGTACATTTGGTCGATCCATTTAAACCCCGATTTCTTTTAGTACTTATTCCGCAGGTATTAGTTAATGCATTTCAATTTGAAAAAAAAAAATGGGATAAACATTCGTCGTCGCTCATACCATCCGACAGAAATTGGGTATATAGAACAACTATTCATTCAGTAACAGAGCTTAATGTTTTTCAGACGATGACGTACCAGATTCGTACATTCGTCCAAATTTCTTTCGGTAAATGATTGGAAACGCTTTAACCAGGATATCTATTAAAGCATAGAACTCATATGTTAACAGATCTTTTGAATCACGTGTTTGTCTATACGTATAGTCGGGTAGAAAAGTTAGGTATGACTAACAGTGTTTGCTCTTATTTTCATGTCTGAGGTATATAAAAACAAAAATCTGATAAGTACCCAGTGGGTATTCCGAGATACCCATGGTCAACGTTTAAACCGGGGTCAAAATTCAACATTTTGGTAAAACATATTTCTTTGGTCACGAGAATTCAAAATATACTTTGATATATCTACGACTTATTAGTCTGGAGTTGTTGTTAGCGAAATATAAAATATCCACTAAATTTAACGGAAATGATCTCAAATTCTGGAAGAGGTTCATTTGGATAGTTCAATGTTCAATTAGTAGCTAAGTTCTATAAAGCATATCCATGTACAAAGTACTCACATTTTATGGAGACTCGACGTTTCGAAACCTTCTTGTCTGGTTTCCTAATCATGAGTGATGACTTGATCCAGCAACACTGGTGGTGTTTCTAGAAGATGTAGAAACCTCATAGCCCACTAAGAAAATCACTTGTGCATCCAAAGGACAAACGCGAACCCACATAGACCACGGGCTGCGTATACGAAATAGGCTGTAACAACTGTAACTTTGTCTATGTGGGCGAAACTGGAAGACTCCTTAGCACTCGTATCAAAGAACATAGGAAGGAAGCGGATAAAATCATCAACAAAATCCAAACCAGAGCAAATAGACTCTCTTCAATATCAGACCAACACAAATCGGCCATATCAGAATATGTTGCCGCAACAAACCACGTTATAGACTGGGAGGGAGCAAAGCTCCTCCACCGAAAAGACGAAAGATATCCCAGATGGATAAGGGAATCCATATGGATTCGTCGCTGGGGAGACAAAGCAATGAACAACTAAGGGGGCGCAGCATTCAACCTCAGTCACAGTTATGACCATTTGATCCAGAACAATTCTAGAAACGCTACATCTTCTAGAAACACCACCAGAGTTGCTGGATCAAGTCATCACTCATGATTAGGAAACCAGACAAGAAGGTTTCGAAACGTCGAGTCTCCATAAAATGTGAGTGTACATGGATATGCTTTATAGAACTTAGCTATTTATTGATCTCAAATTATTTGAAAAAAGAATAGTTTGCACTAGTTATGACATAATCATTGTTACGTAGGTAACACAGCGAAATTGGCCACTAACCATTCATTCCTGTTGATAATGACTTATTTTCTGTGTTTACTTGCTAACAAATATGTACTACATGTATATAGTGCCAATTTTTTTTAATGCTATATATCAAGATAATTCATCAAATTGGAGGAAAGTTTGTGTCATGTGGAGTCCAAATGTTGAACTTCGATCTTTTCATCAATAACTCCAGACCGATGAATCGTAGATATTAGCAGTCTGCTTCGACTATATTTATAAATACGTATTTATAAATACGCACGTGACCCACGGGCACGACATATCAGAACGACCAGCAATCTTGACCAAATCCTCATGCATTGACCACTATACAGAAAAGGATAGGAACTCTGTAGATAAATATAATTATTACACACGCGGAATTCTGAATTTGTAATATTTATGTTATCAAAAACAACATTTTTAAAGTATTTGACGACGGAAACGTTTACAATATACTCACAAACTTGTACAAAATAGACAATTTTGCTGCACAGTAGTCTCATCTTGTTCCGCCTTTGCATTCAAATATACAGGAAGGTCACTTCGAGATTCATCTTCTACAAGCTGTTATGGCAGCGCGGGGTGGTCACCTGCGTATTTATAAAAACGTATTTATAAATACAGTCGAAGCATACTGATTAGTGTCAAGCTATATTGAATTCTTATTGCCAGAGGAATATTCTGGAATATTCAACACAAACTGAGCAATTTTGAATTTTGACACCTGTGTATACTTTGACCCTGGTTAAATTCATGTCTAAGGGTGCACACTTATACACCCCGTCAAATTCTTCATCTACGCACCTGAAAGTATCATTTAAAGCACAAATATGATATACGTTTACACTTTAATACGGCGATATTTTAGGATTATCTACTACACTAATATTTTCATTGCTTGCGTTTAGGCAATACCATTTGAACAGTAAACTAAATCATTCACTTAAAATAATTTCATAATAGCTGGCTGTTTTAAAATGAAAACGGAAACTTGAAATTAAAGTTCAGATATTAATTCATTCTGCTCAAATTAAGAAGAAAAGATGATAGTATCTTACAATGTATCGTATCCCATTGAAATTAAACTAATTGTTCCTCAAAGACACGATGACAGGTTCCTGCAATTTATCATAATCCCATTAGACTAATGGTTCCTTAAAGATGAATTACAAAACCGTGTTCTAGTATGTTGGCATTCAGAGCAAGGGACGATAGTTTTACCAGTTTCAAGGTTATCGTTTCTGGTTGGTACAATAATGAGCTTTCGGGGTAAAACGCATTAGGTGTAAAATTAATACCCCTGGTGTATACAGGGGTCAAAATTCAAATGTTGTCCAAACCTATACCAAATTATATCTCTCCTTATACGTCGTAGATACAGAATAACCTTTCTGCGACTTCGTTGTGGAGTTATAAGCAACAAGGTCGAAGGTCAACGGGGGGCTAAAACATACAAACGTGCAGAAATTGTCATGAATTAAATATTGTTATTTCTGCCATTACAACTCTAATAAAGAATAGTTTGTATTACCTATTTTGTATATACTATATAATTACATATCAATGCAGAAATAAATACCATTGCTAATTGAGTCATATTGATGACAACCTACTAGTATTTCTCTAAGGGTTACCCAGGTAACGAATCGTACACAAGTATTACACGATTCAAGTACATTTAAGAACAAATTTCCAATGTGGCAGTTATAGCAAAATAATACTGTTATTTTGCCAATATATTTTACCGTAACTTTTGTTTGCATTAATATTGTTTTTTTAAACGGTTTTTTGTCCTTATATAATGTTTGTTCGGATTATAATTGTCGAAACATCGTGTATTGATATAAAATGGCGTGCAAGCAGCTGGGCGCTGCACTTCACTTACGCTAGTATTGCATGGCTAATGTATGTTGGGACTTTAATGACGCGCGCAGTAACAAAACAACAAAAAACAACCAAAAAAACCCAACAAAAACAAAAAACAAAAAACCGAATAATTTTATTATAAGCTGAGCAAACTTTAACATTTAAATATTACTGAATTATTTCGACATATTTTGAAACCAATGTTTTAAGAACGTAGTGAGATGTAAATTATAGCTCTAAAAGAAGCGGATCAAATCAAAACTATGTACCTATAATCTTGTTCCAGCTTTTCATACGTGGGTTGTAAATTCGGTAATAACAGGTGCGAGTTTTGCTGGTCTTAGTATAAGTTAGAGTATATATGCACGCATACAAGGGTGGTTATTTGGCATGCTTGCGGCGCAACTGCAAAAACAACATTGACGTCACAAACGAACTAGGTTAACGACATGTAATGATAAAAACCAAATATATGCGCATAGACGGGCAATTAACGATAGGAATTTTTATTTTGACTATCCTCTACCTATGATAGACGACAGGCAGGTCCAATATTTTTATCGTAGTGGTGCGCCGGCATCCACTACTCAAAATATCGGACCTGCCTGTCGTCTATCACACAATAGAGAAAAATCAAAATAAAAATTCCTATCGTTTATTCTCTAATTAAGAGTACTTGAACCCTTGAAGATCAAAACAACAAAGGAGGTACTTTTTCGTGAAGACAACATGTCGTTATGAATTCGGCTGATGGCCGAATCCGGATTCGGCTTTTGGTAAATTCATTTTACGTATGCATTACTTTTGAATTTGAAAACAAGAAATCAATACTTTACCTATAGAGAGCAGCATATCGACTTTTTAACGGTTATCGTCGTTGACCGTACAGCTCAACTTACCGTACTTTTCCTAACCAGACAGTCC
This sequence comes from Amphiura filiformis, assembly GCF_039555335.1. Taxonomy (NCBI): domain Eukaryota; kingdom Metazoa; phylum Echinodermata; class Ophiuroidea; order Amphilepidida; family Amphiuridae; genus Amphiura; species Amphiura filiformis. The sequence continues at coordinate 49,466,344 of NC_092636.1, read as the reverse complement.
ATGCCAAAATTACTACACCTTTACATTTCATCGAATCTCTTTTTGATGTCTGTCATTTTGAACATCACACTTGAAAGATGTATGCTATGTAGAAACTTTATTTTGCAATTTCATAATTTGCATATTATTAGCATATTTGCAGCAAAAAATATGAAAATCAATTAATCCCTATATTTTTCACAATTTCAATATTTTATTAGAAATTAAGCATGTAGGCCGTTTGTTATGACTTGATGAATGAAGCTGTTAAAACAGATTTTGATATTTTTGCTTATTTTTCCTTTTTTGCCCCAAAATGTTTAAAAATCAAAAATTTTTGGATGACCTATATTTTCTTTGAATATTTATCAAATTTCTTAATTTAGGTATAATACAGTGCAGAAAAAGATGTCAAAAAAATCTGTTAAAGCAGATTTCCAATAAATTGTTCCATTTTCCATTTTGGGTTAAATACTCAATTTTCATGCGCGGGATATTTGAAACATAAAATGAAAACATGTCCATTGCACTTTTTCCTCGAGATGAACTATAATATCAAGGTTACGGATATATTATAATCCCTTCTTATCTTCACTGACCCATCAGATACCTATTGTTATGAATGATCAATGAAAAGGTTCAGAACTGGGCTACTAATGGTCTGTCAAGTATCTATAGTTATTTTCATGACTGTGTCAACTCAAAAATCATGCAAGGTCGAATGTAGGAAAAGTATGATCAGTTGAGCTGTACTGCGATGCACCGTTAGCTAACCCTGTATGTCGCCATCTTTTGAATACTTACTATGCTGTTATCATTTGATCTCAGTTAAAACATTGATATGCTGCCCTCTATTATGTACTTTGTTGTCAAATTCAAAAGTACTGAATGCGTAAAATGAATTTACCAAAAGCCGAATCCGGATTCGGCCGTCTGCCGAAATCATAACGAACAGGTTATCAAGAATAACGCAAACCCCGTCTATGTACCCTTTTTGTATTTGCAGCTAGTAAAAATGGTTTAAATTAAATTAATTTCTGTTGATTATCCTCATAGTCATCTCAAGTCGCAGATAAAGCCTTTGACCATGTTAGGCACCAGAACTAAATTAATTCGATCTCTTTTGTAATTAATGACGCAACGACTAAAAATCAGAATTAATGCTAAATTTATATTTAGAGAATAAAGGTATTGTTTTTAGCCGCTGGAGTGCATCTATCGTCTCATATAACACGGGTGACATCATTATTTTAAGTAAAACAACGAGGCGAAGCGTTATATAACCCGACATTTAAACGCTTTCTGACAACCTTTTATAACCTTTTGCGAATGATGTCGAAAACGTTTTGTGTTTGCTGGGTAACTACCAATAGGTTGAATTCGAATGCAATCACATCATCAAATGTGTTTCCTTGATCATGACATCAATTCATACTGCTTTGCAACTTGAAATCATATGATGATGGAAACCTGGATGAAGCTATATTAAACTGTAATTAAAGCTGTAATTTGTAGCTGCAAAGTACGAGTACGGAAAAGGTATTAAGACGTTTTTTTACGGGTGGCAGTACTATTTCTAATATCCTATTATATATTTCATCATTTTGTGGCCTTCAGTGTTATTATTGCTACTCTATTCTATATTTTGTCTTCCTTTTCATGCCATTTTCACGATGGGTTTATTATTAAAGGGTTGAAGTACTTTAATGGCTCTAAACGTCACGATACAAATGCACTCATTATACCATGATAGACAGTCTAACTTGGTGGACAAATGTCACCCAGTATTCAAATACGACGTAATTTATTTCGACAGCTTTTGCCCCCAAGCGATTTGAAAATTGAGAGAACCCCATTGGAAAATTGCTGAAAAACGGCTTATACCCCACCCCATCAGGAACAGTGCAACCCCCATCATGGTCGGTGCCCCACCCCATTCTTGATACCCTACATTATATATTTTGTCTTCGCGAAATAAACACTATTCTATTTGTTTTATTGTTAAAAGGTTCAAGTGCTTTAATGGTTCTTTATCGTCAAGATGCACTTACTCTAGACGGTAGAACTTGGTAAATAAATGTCACCAAATACATGTTCGTATCAGATCAGATATAGATTGATATTCATCCAATGGTTTTAGAGGTAAATTTTCTTTATGCCTGTGCACTTTAATCTCATATTATTTGTATTTTCGTGCTGTTTTGTACAAGTGCATCAAATGGGAATACTAATGCAAATGCTGCATTACGCGTAATGTGTACGTTGATGCCATGTATTCTAGTAACATTTAGGAGGTGATGTAGTATGACTCGATGTAAGATGCAATTCTACAAACATGACAGTGGAAACTTTTGAATGTCTTAATATCTTAACCTTTTTCATTTCATTTCTCCTTTCTTTTGTTTTTAAAGAAAAACTATGACAGTTATAGCCAGGTTTGCACGATATTTATGGGGTTATCTAGTACGTTTAAAACATTTTGAATCCCTAGATTATACCATGATGTCCATGATGGAATTGAAAATTCCAAATAGCGATTCTTTAATGATACTTTTATGAAGCGAACTGTAAGAGTTGCTTGATAAGATACAATTCAGCAATATATGAAACCTAGTCTTTTGCAGGGCAGAAATAATAAAAGCGGGACTAATGATAGTTATTTAATCTTCTGTACTTCATAAAATACCTGTAACAAATGCACTGAATAAAATTTTGCATTGCATGTAATATTTTTTCTACCAATATATTACAGCGCTTTGAGTCCTCTAAGATCTGGAGAAAGGCGCTTTATAAATCCAAAATTTATTATTTATTTTATTATTATTTAAAAGCAAATGATTATTTCAGCCTATCAAACGTCGTATAAAAGTCGTCTACTTTGTAAATACGTAAATATGTGAACTCGTATTCGAGATGTGACAATGTTATTTTGGACGTTGATATAATGTCAAGTTGTGAACGTCCCCACTATGTCCGGTCAAACGTTGTAACAACATATGAATTGCAGAAAGTAAATATCACGTCATTACTGAATGTTTCATAAAGGCTTTTTGTCCAGCTACATTAAAATAACGTTGTAAATACGTCACTGTGCGACGTTACCTTGTTACTACCTAGGTACAACGTTAAAATATTACGCCTCCCATCTAATTTTACTGCTTTTTTCCCAACCTAGGAGTAAGTGAAATATAATACAGTAGTAAACCATTTTGCCCCGGGAATTTGTCTTGGACTTTGCTTCATCGGCTTATATCGGCATAAGATGTATTTAGGGGCAAAGGTAAAGTCCACTTATACATCAAAGCCAACTTATACGCAAACCATGTCTATATTGTGATGTGCCCTCAGTAATTTAATTTGATGATTTATCTTTAGTGATGACATTTTGGGGGAATTCCCCTCTCAAATTGAGCAAAACAAGTTGAATCATATCTAATTTGGAATATTTGGAAACCCCCTGAGGTTGTAAAGTGAAAGTGATGTAATGGAATTCCCCTAAAGAAGGGATGTAATGAGAAAGGTTAATGTTATAATTAAGGCTTGGGAATTCCCAAGATCACATTTGGCTATTAATACTTGGGATTTCCCATTGCTTGATATATAAGAAAATGTAAACACAATTATTGTCACAGTTGATAGTGTTGATCTGGGCTAGCTAGCTAATATGCATTAAAGTCCAATTCCTTCAAAGAAAGGAAATTGCAAACCAGAAATATTTTATGTAGTCAAAGTACTACTATTTACCAGTATTCTACATGGGTTTGATCTGCTTGCTTTCTTGAATCTCTGAACATTTGTCTGTATGCTTCAGGCACCAGCTCATAGGCCTTAAGGACTGCATGTTTGACTTCTTCATAATTATCACACTTCTCTATTGGTAGTAAGTCTCCCTGGCCTTCCCCACAAAACTACTTTGCAAAAGTAGGGTCCAATGCTCTTTAGGCCATTTCAAATTTGTAGCTACCTTTTCAAAATGTTGAAAGTACTCGTCAACTTCTTTCTCTTTGAATTTAGGCACAAGATTTACATACTTTGTAACATCAAAGCCTGACTTTGACTTTGAGGAGAAACTTGATGAGTATTTGTCACCTAGTTTTGCTAACTTCTCTTGTTCAAACTCAATTTATTTTTCTTTCAAATGTGCTTCCATTTCAATTTTAGCTAGTTTTTGCTTTTCTTCCATAGCCAATCTTTGTTGTTCAAGCACCATCTTTTCGTGGCGTGCTTTGTCTTCCATTTCTAACTTCTTGTTTTCCATGTCTAGTTTTTGTTGTTCAAGAGCTATCTTTTCTTGTTTTTCATTCTCTAACTTGATAATTTCCAGTTTTTCTTTTTGGTCCATTTCTATTTCCATTTTCTTTTGGTCCATTTCCATTTCCATTTTCTTCATTTCTAATTGAATTTCCAACTCCAACAATTTAAATGCTGAGTCCCCACCAATTTCAGTTTCTACTGCAAGTTTCTCTTCCAAAGAGGATCCATCAAAAATGTCCTCCCCGACCAAAACATCAATCAAGGCATTTTTGATTGCCTGCTTTCTTGTAGCTTGCTTTACTTTCAAGTCATAATGTTTGGCAAATGCCAATAAATCAGGCTTCTTCAACTCATCAAGCTTCTCCCAATTTATAGTTTCAAGAAACTCTTCTGCTTTGAACTCTGCCATACTGTACTTTCACTTTCAAGACTCAGTATATTAATGTCAACTTTTTTACAGTGTATTTCCCGGACGAGCCCCCAATTTTGTTACGAGTCGTACTTGACTCAAGGCCAAAATCACCTTTTACCCGAACTCACACGAATGCACAACACAAATACACTGTTTGATTAAGCTAACAAAATCTAAGTCTTTAATTGAAAGCACGTTATGATTGGTACAATATCCTTATTCACCTGTCCTGCGAAAATCAGCGAAGTCAAGTGTACACTGTACGACTCGTAACAATATTCCCGAAAATCCAAATGCCCAGATACCATTAATTACCACTGCCCACCCATTAAATTACTTTCCCTAATTTGAGGGCAAAAGTAAATTAAATTGCCCACCCAGTAAATTATCCTTATTTACCTCCACGCTCCATCACACGGTAGCTTAGATATTCAAAAGCAATACCAAGTTTACCGAATGATCCATGCCCGTTTTTAGCTAAGAGGGATTATTCATCTGTCAATGCTTAAAGTAGCTGTAATTCCAGTATTTTTGACTGATTATAAACTGATATAATATGTAAATGACATTAGGCAATTTAATTAGCTTACACCTGTCTTACTCTTTTATTGTGTTCTGTGCCGGTACAGACGCATCTTTTGCAGGTAGCAACATCACGAGCGGAAGCTTCAACAGTTGCAATGTTTTAATGTTATTTTTATTATTTAAATATGTCTCAAAAGTACATGTGGTCGATCCATTTCAACCCCCGATTTATCTTACGACTGATTCCGGCATTAGTTAATGCATTTAAATTTGAAACCAAAAAATTGTGATTATGCTTGACAAGCTGCGTTAAACATTCGTCGTTGCAAATATCTTCCGACAGAAATTGGGTATATAGAACAATTCATTCAGCAACAGAACTTTGATTTTTTTTCCAGATAATGACGTAACAGATATAAACATTTCCGTGCAAAAAAGAGTTCATTTCTTTGGATAAGTGAGGGGATACATGACAGACAAAGGGAATTGGAAAAAAAGACACGCTTTTACCCGGATATCTATTGAAGCATAGGACTCACGCATAGTAGATCCTTTGAATTATAGTCGGGTAGAACTTGATTGTGAATTTAAGTTAGGTGTGACGCTATATATCAAGATAATCAATTTGAGATCATTTTCATCAAATTTGGAGGAACGTTTGTGTCATGCGGAGCGAAAATAGTGACGTTCGATCTTTTCACCAATAACTCCTTATTGCCAGCAATTTTGAATTTTGACCTCTCTGTAATCTTTGAATATGTCGGAATGTCTAAGGTTGCACACTTAGACACTCGTCAAAGTCTTCATCTCCACACCTGAAACTATCATTTAAAGCACAGATACAGGGTGCCCCCCAAAAAAAAAAAAAAGAGAGAAGCCTCATTGCGCCCTCTTTTTCTCCTATTTCTGAATCGTCGCATAAATAACCAAGAAAAAATAAGTAATTGTAAAGTCCCATCCCACATCCATTTTACCCACAATTAATGACACAAGTTTAACAAACTCCACAGTCCACAAACCTACCGGTAAAGCCCATTCCCTAAATAAAGTCATCATTGAGGAATGTTTGATATTCATGCATGGTACGTGTACTCCTTTTCAATCTTGAAGTAGCCAAACCTTCTCCGTGGACAGAGTGGTAAACGGGGAAAATTTCTTTAAACATGTTAAAAGAGCATATCTTCAAAAATTGTGACCCGATTGAAATAATTGTTTTGGTTTATTAAAACGATTAAATACACTTGATCAACCTTTCAGAAATAGGAGAAAAGGAGGGCGCAATGAAGATTCTCTTTTTTTTTGACACCCTGTATGATAGTTATTCCTAGTTTACACTGAGGGCGCAATATTTTGGATTATCTACTAGACTAATAGTTCCATTGCTTGCGTTTAAGCAACACCAGTTGAACAGTCATTTCATAACAGCTGGTAATCTCAAATGATGCAGGCTGGTAATGAATATGGAAACTTGTTGTTCGTAGAAGATAAGAAGACGATATGTCAGGATGCCGCAATTTATCATATCCGATTGAAATTAGACTAATGGTTCCTTATATTGATTACAAAACCGTGTACTAGGCTGGTTGTATGCAGAGTTTACGGTTTTGCTAGTTTAAAGGTGTTTTTGTGATTATCGTTAATGGGTGGTACAAAATGAGATGTGGGTCGGGGTGTAAAATTATCATCCCTGGTCAATGTCAAAGGTCACATGTTCAAGGTGTATACAGGGGTCAAAATACAACTGTTGTCCAGCCTATACCAAATTATATCTATCCTTATATACAGGGTGTCCCAAAAGTATCGATACCATTTTGGACCGTTATTTCTGTCGCTAGGATTGACCGAGGGGAAATGAAAATACATATTTGTAAAGAGTAAATTCATGCAATTATTTGGATACCAAACATGATACATTTTCTTTCGTTAATAAGACATACATGGCCAATTAACGATACAACTCTAATGTGACATGCGAGCGTGTAGAAGAATTTAAATATTACAGATATACTTTTGCATGTCCTGTAGTTCCTGAGTAAACTAAAAACTAAAACTAACAAAAACTAAAGGAACTGCTGTCTAAGTACCCTTTTTGTATTTTCAGCTATTACAAATGGAAGTCAGTTTAAAATAAATGGCGTGTAGTTTTCTTTTGATTATCCTTATAATCATCTCAAGTCGCCTTAACCATGTTAACTACCCAGCAAACACAAAAACGTTTTTAAAACGTTTTAAATAAGTTATATTTTGGCTTTTGGTTTAGGAAAAAACGTTTTAATAACATTAAAATGTCGGGTTATATAAAAGTCATGATAACGTTTTAAAACGTTTTGTATGAAAATACACTACAACAATATTTTTAAATAAAAAAAAAAAATGTTAATGTAAACTTTTTTGCAAACATTTTTGCCAAATATTGTGTCAATACTTAAATAACATTATGTTAAAATATTTGAACCCAGCAAACACAGAAATGTTCTTAAAATGTTTTTTCAAAACCTTTTAATAACATTTAAATGTCGGGTTATATAAAGGTCATGAAAACGTTTTTAAAACGTTATTGAAAATATTTTGGGCAAACATTTTTCGCAAAATATTTTTTCAACTCCCCAAATAACATTCTGTTTAGAATGTTTTGTATCAGGTTTTCAAGAATGTTTTTGGAATGTTATTAAAACGTTTTTATACCCTTTATATAACCCGAAATTTAAACGTTTTCTGTAAAACATTTTTGTTTGCTGAGCAGTAGATTATCAAAAAATGTTTTTAAGGTAATGAAAACGTTTTATACTCTTAATATACCCTTTATATAACCCGACATTTAAACGTTTTCTGACAACCTTTTATAACCTTTTTTGAATGATGTCGAAAACGTTTTGTGTTTGCTGGGATACCAGTAGGTTAATTTGGAATGCAATCACATCACCAAATGTGTTCCCTTGATCATGACATCTCTTGAAATGATATGTTGATATTATAAAATAACATGGAAGACTGTAATTTGTAATTACAAAATATGAGTATGCAAAAGGTATTTAGACGGGTTTTTTGCGGTTGGCAGTACTATATCCAATGTCCTATTCTATATTTAATAATTTTATGTGGTTATCAGTATTATTATATTTTGTCTTCCTTTTCATGCCATTTTCATGATGGGTTTAATATCAAAGGGTTCAAGTACTTTAATGGCTCCTTAACGTCGAGATAAAATGCACTTACTATATAGACGGTCTAACTTGGTAAACAAATGTCTCCAACTACATGAATATATGCCCCAATCGATTTGAAAATTTAGAAGACCCCATTGGAAAATTGCCGAAAACCGGCTTGTACCCACCCCATCAGGCACGGTACATACCCCATGCTCGGTGCACCACTACAACATTTTGAGTCAGCCACTGTTTTTGTGGTTATTCTTAATACCCTATATAATATTATATATTTTGTCTTTGCGAAAAATAAACACTTTCCTATTTTGTTTTATTGGAAAGGTTCAAGTGCTTTAATGGATATAGTCAAGATAAAATACGCTTTAATACTCTAGACGGTAGTACTTGGTAAACAAATGTCACCAAATACATGTATATTCGTATCAAGATTAGGTATTCTTAGTTACCCCCTGTTTGTTCACGAAATACGAAACAAATCTACGAAAACTATAGATATTTTCTCGTTCTTTCGTGAGGGGGTAAAGATTTCATCCTTTAGTGAACATGAATTTTATTATCTTCCGACTTGATCGTAAACTTTGCTGATGGAATTTAGTTTGATAAGTATGATAGTTTCTTCCTTGCTTTTTAACATTGCAGCCATGCCACGTGTGAAGTGTGCGGGCGAGTCTTAGGATATCGCGCGACTCATATTACGCAGACGCGCGAGTGTTAGGCCTACGCAGATGATACGGGAAATATTACCTGCCTGTAATACGCATTTTTATTTAAGTGGTGTTTGACCAATGAGATTACAAAATTCGTATCAGCTGAGGGCGAGATGGCCGAGCGGTCTAAGGCGCTGAGCCGTCGGCCGGGATAATACGATCTGCGTGGGTTCGAACCTTGGGCTTGCCTTTGGTGAGAATTCATTAATCTATCCCAAAATGTTCATAGAAATCCTGCAATTATGTTCAGTTACTGTGAGGTTAGTGTATCAGATATATTTTCTCTGAAAGTGTGCAACAGTACATAGAATATAATTGTAGAATTCCTTCTCGCCCCCATACACTACGTAGCACATGCAGATATACGTAGTGTGTGAACGGTGTCTCGTGGTTCGGAAAGTCACGTAAAGCTGGTCGTCCCATGTACAGGAAGAGTCAAATCCTATGCACGTTAAGTGTCAGACTTATTCGAAAAGAGAAGGGGGACCATCCCCGGTTCTGATATCTGTATAATCACTTCCTCTGAGTTCCAGAGAACTTCCAGTTTAGCTCAAATGAGCTGCTATAGGAAGTATAGGAAAGGAAAGGAAGGAAGGAAGGAAAGGATAAAGACTGATATTCATACAATGGTTTTAGAAGTAAGTTTTCTATATGCCTATGCAGTTTAGTCTCGTATAATGCATTTTCATGCTGTTTGGGAATTATCATATGCAGAATACACGCCTAATGTGTACGATGCTGACATACTAATGTAATTTTGTAACACTTTGGAACACTCTTTAAAACGCTGTTTAGGAGAAAATTGTTTAACATTTTTGCCCTGGTTACGATTTTTTGATTTAAACAGTATATATAACTCGTATTTTCTAAGGGCTAATCAGGGGGTATTGATATTATTTAAACATTTGCGACGCAAATGCTTTAATCAGTATGTTTGATTAAAGAAATAACATGCGTTTTAACAACATTTGTTTTATTTCAGCAATAAAGATCGCGGAACCCTTATTTTAATCGAAGATTGATTAAAGAGTACAATAAAATGGTGGACGACATCGACAAGGCATTGTGTGGTGGCTGTTGAGCAATGATCATAAAAAAATTGCCGGAATATATACTTCAATTTCCATCTACATAATTCAGTAGCCAGGAAGCCCATGATAATACTGAATTACCATGAGAGGCGATATAGAGTGGTTTGGGAAGTTTTACAGATCGAACTTGATTCGAATCTGTCAGCTCCGTGCAGTGTACTGTACGCTTTTTGTTTGTTTATTTTGGGTTGATCCCACACCACTCTTCGCCATACATACATTCTCCCAGCCACATTTCCCTAACATAATATGAAATTTAAAAAAATAAGGAAATTTAATTAGGCAGAGGCGGGGCTCGAACCCACGCTGCACTGCGCCGCTATCACGTATAGACCTCTATCCCATAATGCACTATTCCAGGGGGGTATGACGTAGTTCATCAACCTCATAGATCGTGTGCATCCGATGGTCTTTGCCAGGCCTTTGCAATTATTTTGTCTTAATATGGGCATACTGATTCCATATATGCGGATTATCGTAAAGGCCATCGATGTTACTAATTATGTAATTATTGAATACACGAGTGATGCAGTTACGGAGCGATGCATAACATCTGTGTAAGAGATTTTTGTTGACGTCTTATTTTCATCTCCTAAAAAAAAGTGAAACGGACGCCGAAAAATATCACTGCGTGTCCCGTCATTAGTTTTTCACCATTAGGTCTATAAAATGTATACAAAGTTAGGTTTCAATAGCAGGAAACTTTTTTGGCTGATGACACCATGTCCATAAGGCATAAAAATGTTTTTTTATGCCCCCGAAAGGTATTAGTGATCGCGGCGCCATTATCGTGATTATCGGGGATTCCTTTTTTGTGATGAAGGCACCAGCCGAAATGTCCGTTTTCCAGAATGTAATGAACTTAACTCTGTACTCCCCCGGGGAGATGATGTAGTTTGCGACACTCATACCCCCCTGGAATAGTGCATGATGGGAAAGAGGGAAAAAGGTGTATACCATATGACCAGCGCCTTAGACCGCTCGACCACGAAGGACTTGATAGTGTCATCGTGAAAATGTAAACATATAATATTGATAAACCGCAACTTCATTTATACTACATCATATTTTGGAATTTTATCTGCTTAAAACATTAATGTGTATTATAATAAAGCTACCATTATTTATATTGTTGAATTCTCAAGCGCATAAAGACATTTAATACGAGGGTCCTATGAATAGCCCTACATGCACAATACATAAAATCGATTTTGATATCGGCCACGTGCTCTGCTGTGCATGTGGTTTCCCGCAGTGGCGGAAGTTGTATTACGAAGTGCATCCGAACTCCATTTTGAAGCAAATGCTTTTGACAAGGCATTGGATTGTTCCAGTTTGCATCCTAAATCCACATTAGACCCCTAATTTTATTTACGAAATCAAAAGATTAGATTATCATAACAACAAAACGGTAATCGTTTGTCGGGTCTAATGTGAAAATTACATAAAAAAATCACAGTTTTTACAGAATTAATTTTCACTTATTTTCAAACAAAAAATGGCGTATATAAGATTGAAATAAATTCTCTACCTTCTATACTAGATCAATTGTGACGCAAGTTGTTATCAAAAATTGTTGTGATATATGTACAGTTAATATTCATATATTCCATTACCTATCTGATGGTACAGTTTTACACAGAAAATATTTATTTGAAAAACCTGCCACTCGGCTTTTTTCCGGAAAGGTCACAGGGTCGCCGTGACCTGTGCAATAATTACAATTAAAATTTTTCTTATTCTAACAGCAAGCGTTTCTAAAATGCAGTATGGCGAAATGTGGTGTAGGTTGATCCTTCGCAAGTGAGTGTGATGCTTTATCACGTTTATCATTATCATAATGTGTCATGGACCTCTTGCCTGGTATACATAGCTGTACATGTATATGGGACGGAAGACATTCCGAAGGAAATTAGTCGTTAGAATTTCTAATCATTGCCGGCAGCTACTCTGATGTCAACACAATTGGATAGTTTTAAAGAATGAAAAAGAGAGAAAGAAATAAATACCCAATTTCATGGTCCCAATAATTATAACCTTTTAAATAAGTAAACAAGAGCTAAATAAAAATAACTATTTGCAAACAATAATGTGCTTAATTTTTGTAAAAAAAACCACTAAGACGTTTAACTCGGGATTGCTGTTTAATA